>NC_069500.1:1158645948-1158945948 GCF_027579735.1 Bombina bombina | reverse complement strand
AGAGGGAGGAGGGAAATAGGGCGGTAGTTGGATGGGGAGGTAGGATCAAGGGAAGGTTTTTTGAGGATAGGTGTGACCAGTGCATGTTTCAGTGATGAGGGAAATATACCGGTGCTGAAGGAGAGGTTGAAAGTGTGTGTGAGTATAGGGGTAAGGGTGGCAGAGAGGGAGGGGAGTAGCTGTGAGGGGATAGGGTCAAGGGGACAGGTAGTGAGGTGAGAGCGCAGTATAAGTGCCGAAACTTCATCATCAGTAACAGGGGAGAATGAGCTAAGTTTAAGGTTATGTGGGTTGTGGTTGATTGAGAGCATTTGAGGGGGTGAGGGAATGGAATTATGTTGAGAGACGATTTCATTTCTGATGGAGTTGATTTTGTTATTGAAGTGGTTGGCAAAGTCTTGAGCTGACAGAGAAGTTGTATTAGGAGGTGGGGGAGGGCGGAGAAGAGTATTGAAAGTGGAGAATAAACGTTTTGGGTTTGAAGAAAGATTAGAGATAAGAGTAGAGAAGTAGTGTTGCTTATGGAAATTAAGGGCAGAGTAGTAGGAGTTCAAGATAAATTTGTAGTGTTGAAAATCAGCTGAACTCCTAGATTTTCTCCAGTGCCGCTCAGCAGTACGGGAACATCTGCGTAGGTATCGTGTCAGTGGAGTATGCCAGGGCTTAGGATGAGTGTTTGATTTCCGAGCTATGGTAAGAGGGGCGAGATTGTCAAGGACGGATGTAAGGGTGGAATTATAGTGGCAGATAGATTGGTCAGGGCATGTAAAAGAGGAAAAGGATGAGAGGAGAGGTTTGATGGAATTAGAAAGCTGTTGTTGATCTAATGATGTAATGGTTCTGTGAAGTTTGGTGTGAGGAGCAGAAGGAGGGAGAGTTGTAGGGAGGGATGATATGTTGCAAGTAAGGAGATGGTGGTCAGAAAGAGGAAAGGGGGAGTTTGTGAAGTTTGAGAGGGTGCATCGATAGCTAAAGATCAGGTCAAGGGAGTGACCATCTTTGTGAGTGGGAGAATCAGTCCATTGTGACAAACCAAAAGAGGAAGTGAGTTGCAGAAGTTGTTTTGCAGAGGAGGCAGTGGGATTGTCAAGAGGGATGTTGAAGTCACCAAGAATGAAGGAAGGGGTGTCTGAGGAAAGAAAATAAGGTAGCCATGCAGCCAAGTGATCTAGAAATTGAGTTGATGAGCCAGGAGGACGGTATATGACTGCGACACGTATAGAAAGAGGAGAGAATAAGCGAATCATGTGGGTTTCGAATGAAGAAAATGTGAGGGAAGAGATGGGGTGTATTTGTTGAAAGGTGCAATGAGAGGAAAGTAAAATACCAACACCACCTCCTTGTCTATTACCAGACCTAGGAGTGTGGCTGAAGTGGAGACCCCCATGTGACAGAGCAGCAGTGGATGCTGTGTCTAGGGGAGAGAGCCAGGTTTCTGTTAGGGCCAGAAGGTTGAGGGAGCGGGAGATAAAGAGGTCATGTAAAGAAGTGAGTTTGTTGCAAACAGAGCGAGAGTACCAACGTGCACAAGTGAAAGGGGAAGTGGCTTTTGATGCAAGATGAATGTGAGTAAGGTTGTCAGAGTTTTGTTTTTTGAGTCTCTGGGATGGTACACATGGATGTGCACGGCTCCGCAGTTGTTGGGGACCAGGATTAGGGGAGATGTCGCCAGCAGTTAGTAGAAGCAAGAGGGAGAGTGACATAAGATGAGATACAGATTTGCAGTAGTGAGACTTCTTTTGAGACAAGGTGCAGGGGGGAGAGAGAGTGTTTAGGAATAGTTAAAGTTCATGAGTACAAAAGTAGTGTGAGTTTAAGAGAGATGGGCTAATAAACAGTGCAGGTGGAGAGGGAGAAGGAGTAATTGAGTAATGTAGTTTGTTATAGAGACAAAATGCAGCAAAAAGAAATAAGAAGATATTAGGCATTTTTTCAAAAGAGGGAACCAGTTAAACACATAAGACACAGTATTATATTAGCAATTGCATTTGAAAACAGTAAGGTATATCAAACATAATTTTACAAAAGTACTTGCCTTGTGTCTTGCCCCTTGCCCAATCTTTATTCAATTCTTGTATAATTCTATTGCTATATTGCTAGTGAATCACTTATAAAATGTTCACTTTGAAAATGTGAACATATGCTATTGTTACAATGTACACTGCCCATGCAATGCACCCCTGTGCAATGCACATCCCAGAATGGTGTGAAATATATGCAGGGAGGGCAGTCAGCTGAGTCCACTAAATTTAGTTGATTGCTAATCAAAGACAATTGGAAAGGCCAATTGGAAAGTTAGATTCTGGTCTGGTCAGGGTGAGATGTTAAGTAAACAGACAATAAAATTTGGGGGAGGTTAAAAATGTGGAATAAGCAGCTATACATTTTAGAATAATAGCAAGTATTGATAAGGATTGAACATCACATGGCAGTTAAATGAACATTAGAAATAACACATTGGATAACAGTACAACAGATGTAGGACTAAATTAACAAACTAAAATCATTTGCTCTATGTAAATATTCATGTACCAGAAGAGAGTTACAGGAGAGTAAAAAACACCAGAGAGCAGTGAGTAGTTGCAGAATGACAGGATCTCTATTCACATACCAGAAGAGAGTTACAGGAGAGTAAAAAACACCAGACAGCAGTGAGTAGTTGCAGAATGACAGGGTCTCTATTCACATACCAGAAGAGAGTTACAGGAGAGTAAAAAACACCAGAGAGCAGTGAGTAGTTGCAGAATGACAGGGTCTCTATTCACATACCTGAAAGCAGAGGAGAGAGAATAGGGTTAGCTTGATAATAAATACACTTATTTTATAAGTAACATATCACTCTATAAGAAGTATAAGCTTTTCGGGTTGTTTAAATTCTATCACTTTCTTATGCGTTTATATAGGAAACAAAAGGAAAAAAGAGGTAATGCTTGATTATATGTATTTGATTTTGTACTTGCATACAATGTCCTCTACATTCATTGTGTTCTTCTGGTGAGATACATGTATAATATTTGAATTACGATTTCTTTATTCTCTTCTATGTAAAGGTTTCATTGTCCAATGGATAAACAATGTCTTGTATGCAAAATTTACCAAGGTGACACAAAATGTATGTTATGTTCATGTTTTTTCTTTTTCTTGTATTGCCTCAATAAAAATCATTGATTGAAAAAAAAACTTTGTTTATAAAAAATGTCACACTTTTTGTTGCACATTTCTTACACATTATAACTGTCAAGTTGGGTTTGAAGGTTCTTTGTGAGGTGGGGCAGATACACAAAAGTTTTAAAGATTTCTCTGCACTTGGTTACGTAGGAATTGTACTGCAACAGCTAAAAATAGCAGGGGGGGGGTCATAGAAAATTCTTGATCTAAAAATATTTAACATTTATTTTTTGTATGTATCCTTTATTTAGCAGTGTGCCGATTATGAAAATGATTTTTCTGTTTTCAGCATTTACTAAGTTTTTTTTTTTTTAATACCAACATTTAAGAATTACAGGAAGATCCCATTCCAAATAACAAAATAGGTACATGAAACCCAACATTTTTCTTTCATGATTTAGATAGAGATCGATCCGATATAAATCGTCGCCCGCAAAAGCCGGCGACATCAATATTTGCACGGGTTTGGTATCCTATATACGGCGTAACTTAGAAGTTACCCGCGTATATTTCTGCCTTCGCCCGTCGTTTTTTGGCCCATAGACTGACATACAAAACACACGCAGTTTGGTATCCAATATACAGCGTAAGGACTTATGCGCGCAGATTTCAGAAAATCTACTCTATTCTCATCTCGCCACAAATTGAAGGCGCAGCAACCCTTGCACTGACTTAGAAACCAACGTAACTCTCTGAAGGCCTAACAAGTGCATGCTTAACAACATACATATCAGCAGCTTGATCACAAATAGTTAACCTCTTCAAAGCATTTATTATTCCTGCCCCTGCAAGTTTGTCAAACCAATCACAAAGTGGTCATCATGGGGCACAAGGGGTCAATCATGGGGCACAGGGGGTCATCATGAGGCACAAGGGGTCAATCATGGGGCACAAGGGGTCAATAATGGGGCACAAGGGGTCAATCATGGGGCACAAGGGATCATCATGGGGCACAAGGGGTCAATCATGGGGCACAAGGGGTCAATCATGGATCACAAGGGGTCATCATGGGGCACAAGGGGTCAATCATGGGGCACAAGGGGTCATCATGGGGCACAAGGGGTCAATCATGGGGCACAAGGGGTCATCATGGGGCACAAGGGGTCAATCATGGGGCACAAGGGGTCAATCATGGGGCACAAGGGGTCAATCGTGGGGCACAAGGGGTGCTGGAAGCCCTACAATACCCTGTTGTTCTGTCTACACATGCTGATTCTATAGTTGCTGCTGAGGTCCATGGTGATGGTGCTGCCCCTGCTGCAGCTGGTCATCGAATTACCTACTGCGGATTTCCACTGCATGTAAGTGAAACTACTACATCCCACCCCCATTCCCTTAACCACCCTAATTACTGAAAATATATCATTAGTTCAATTCATGTTTTGGTCACTGTGATTTATTGACTATCAATTCGAGGAATGAAAATGGATGTTTATACCTTATGTTCACACCTTCTGTAAAAACATTATTATTTAGATATATATACCCATGTGCAGGGATAGGCAAGGTGTCCTTCAGTAAAAGTCTTTACCTTAGAAAATGTCCGCCACAGCCTTGGCTCGTGCCTATCCCTGCACATGGGTCAATTTCTATTGGATGTGAGAAACCTTGATTTACATCTTAAAAGTGAATATCACTATATGTACCCTTCATACACAACTACCTGATGTGGTTTAAAGAACATGAATATGTCATAAACATGATGATATTACCTTTTCTGGGCCATTTCCACACAGGCCTTATTATATTTTTCAAAAATATTAGTGTACATGGATGTGGATGACAATTATATGGTAAATAACAGAGGACACGATTTAGGATTTAGGATGAAATATAACAATATTTTTTTTTTTTAGGCTTCTTAGATGAGGGGGCTGAGGTGCCTGGAGTGGCTTTCCTGCCTCTCCTGGGTTGTGTGGATTCAGAGAATTCTGCAGGAGTGCTGGCCACAGATGAAAGGCTGGAGGCAATGTCCTGCTGGTGTGTGAAATGCTCCACCAACACACCCAACAGTTGGTTTTGATCCCGCCATCTGTTGTCACTCTGCATCTGCATGTCTGAAATAACTCTCAGCATCTGAGATTGGTTCTGGACGATACCACTTAAAGATGCTGCCATGTCCCGTTGCAGCTCAATGGAATGCTGTAGTAAAGTCTGTTGGCTCCTGTAAAACCTGCTTTGGTCTCTCTGTATTCTCTCGCAGGTTGATGTGAGCCTCTCGCAGGTTGTCAGAGGATCTAAAGGCTCTTCACCAGCAGGGATTCTAGGCGCAGGTTCACCTCTAGCTGCTGTTGCATCTGGAACAATGTCAGCTGTTGCTTCAGGAGGAACAATGCTGGCTGTTGCTTCAGGAGGAACAATGCTGGCTGTTGCTTCAGGAGGAACAATGCTGGCTGTTGCTTCAGTAGGAACAATGCTGGCTGTTGCTTCAGGAGGAACAATGCTGGCTGTTGCTTCAGGAGGAACAATGCTGGCTGGTGCCTTAGGAGGAACAATGCTGGCTGGTGCCTCAGGAGGAACTACCACAGCTATATGCTCCTCTTCATATGCTGGAGCTCTTCCAAAGGAAGCGGATGGTGGAGCTCTCCGGGTGGACTGGTAGTCCCATTGACAACTGGTGTGCGACCACTCAGCCTGACCAGTTTGTATGTCCTGGTGGTAAAAGTCCTGACTGGCCTGATATTGGGAGGGGGGTTAAAGACATCTACCCTTTTGGGATGCCTTGGCTGCCCCTCATAAGCAAAGGAATAGTCCTCCGGCCAGGGCTTCTCTTCAAATCTTGGTGGCATGACATATGGGTCCTCAACAGAGGCAATCCAACCCACCTCATGCCTGGGAGCATACTGTTGAGGGATTCTCTGGCCTGGTGGTTGTGCTGGAGCCATCCTCTGGCCTGCTGGTTGTGCTGGAGCCATCTTCTGGCCTGGTGGTTGCGGTGGATGCATGGCCGTTTGCACCCTGGTGACAGGAGGTTCTGTGGAGGAGTCAAATGATCAGAGGTATTAATATAATTATATATATATATATATATATATATATATCTATCCATGTGGGCATACAATGTACATTGATACATGCTAGGGCCTATACTCATTCTCATGTCAAACTCTATAACATGCATGTGCACATTGTGATTTATGATATGAGGGATTTTAATATGCAAAGTATACATGTATGTGTTTCATACAATAGTTCAGTGATGGAGAAAATGTGTTCTTTAAGTGACACTATGGTCACACAATTTCCTTTAGCCTGATGTAGGCACATAACGTGCTTTCTTGAGCTAAAAGTATTGTGATGGCTATAGTGTCCATTTACTGAAAACTCTACATGTGGCTTGTGGCCTGTGTTACTCCGAGACATGTTAATATTTCACTATTCCACCTCATATCATGAATTTCAATGTGTTAAGTAGAATTAAATGGACATTAAACCCATTTGTATTCTTTCATGATTCAGCTAGAGCATGCAATTTTAAACAACTTTGTAATTTACTTGCATTACCTAATTTGCTTCATTCTCTTGATATTCTTAGCTGAAAAGCATATCTAGATAGGCTCAGAAGCTGCTGACTGGTGGCTGCACATCAATGCCTCATGTGATTGGCTCACCCATGTGCATTGATATTTAATAAACAAAGAATAACAAAATAATGAAGCAAATTACATAATAGAAGTAAATTGGGATGTTGTTTAAAACTGTATTCTCTATCTGAATAATGAAATAAAAAGATTTGGTTTAATGTCCCTTTAATGTGAAATCTAATTGTAGATGTTTTTGTTAGTACGCCAAATACCATGCTCCTCATTGTGTACATGAATGTGTGACATTAAAGGATGTTATATCTCAAATACATATAATACTGGTGTGTGGGATGTTACTCACCAGCATGCTGTGCTGATGTTGCAGTCCCTGAGTCACGAGCCCCTGGAAGTCCACGGACTGCTGTGACGCTCAGGGACCTGCGAATGAGCTCCTACCACTCATTATATTCCTTCTCCTGGTGAGGACTACCGCCTGTTCCCCTCTGCTGCATGGCTTCTTGGCCCATTTTCTCCTTCACCCGCCTCTTGCAGTCATTCCACCTTTTCTTGAGCCCATCCACATTCCTCCTCTGCTGGGCCACGCCGTTGACTGCCTCCTCAACCCTCAGCCATGCATCTTTACGCCTTCGGGCAACTCCTTTGCCCTTCTCTTGGCCAAAGAGGGCAGTGTGGTTCTCCAGGACGGCCTGCACTAGCGCAAGGTTTTCTGCAAAAGAGAAGTTGGGGCACCTCATGCGCTCCTCATCCTGGGCCGCCTGGCTCCTTCCCTGGGATGTCCCTGGCGTGGGTTCCTCCCTATCCTCTCCCTCCTCCCCCTTCTATCCCCATGTGCACCCTCTATCCCTCTTCTGAGTGTGCCTGGCCTTGGGGCAGCCCCACTCCCATCCTCCCTTCTAGCTCTCACTCTCCCCACTCCACTCACTCCCTGACGGGGACCCTGTTGCTCCTCCTGTCCATAATCCTCTCCCTGCAACTCCCCTTCCCTCCTCCCCCTCGCCCTAGCTCTCCCTGTCATCCTCAAACTACACACACTCACTCCCACTTCAATCACACACAATCACAACCAAACACTCAGCCTATCACACTGTAAAAGATAAATAAAATGTGTGAGGTGTTAGAAAGAAAAAGTGTTGTGTATTTTGTATATGTGTGTATGCAAAATGTGTGCAATATGTAAAAAAAGTGTAAGTAAATGTACAGGCTTACCAATCCAACAATCCGACCTAACTAACTGAATGAAATGCTCCTCTCTCACTGCTCTTGCCACTAATCTTTACTCACTGTAGTGTGCTGTAGCTCCAAGAATCAACCAAACACACTAAAGAAAATGGCCGCTGCGCATGGGTTTATGTATGAATTTTGAATGGCGTAATTACGTGTCGTATCTTTTAGAATTGGCCGTTGTTTTTTACGATTCGTAGGCTCATTTGCATAAAACTACACTTTATTGAGACTTTACGTGAACAAAATACTGGCGTAAGTACTTGCGACGACAAAAATGTTTATTTGCGCACATTTTAGTTGATCGCAGGTTTTTCCTACTTACGCCAGTTTAGCATCTGACGGCGCAGTATATTGGATAGGTTCAGTTGCGAGGTGAAATTACGGGCGGCGCGGGTTCCCTCGCTTGCGCCGAAAACTACGACCTATATCGGATCGCGCCCCAGATTTAACTTTCCAGTTTACTTCTATTGTCTAATTTGCATCATTTTCCTGGTATCCTTTTTTGAAGAAACAGCAGTGCACATGGCTGAGCCAATAACATTATCAGCTCCTGAGCATACCTAGGTATGCTATTCAACAAATGAGAATTAAACAAATTAGATAATACAAGCAAATAGAAAAGTTGTTTACAATTATGTGCTCTCTCTAAATCATGGGGGGGAAATTGGGTTTCATATCCCTTTAGCTTTCATATTTTCCGACACTCAGTCCTAAATAACTTCTTAGGTTAACACATTCTTTTTGCACAGTTACAAAGTTACTCTATGTATTTTATAGTCATGAACATATTATTAAAGTGATGGTAAACTTTACGTGTTTTAAAATCAGGTCCAAAATCTAATAATGATGCTCTCTAACTTACTTTTTAATCTAGCCGTGCCATTCTAATACCCTGCGTTCATGCCGTCCGCTTCCAAACTCATTTATTTGTGAGTTAGTTATTTGAACTGTTCTCCAATCAGCGCTGTAGCCCTAGAGCATTTTTTTTGTAGCTAGAGTGTCGATTGGAGAGCAGTTGTAACAGTTAGCTCACAAAAAACAATGGGCTAGATTACAAGTGAGGCACTAACAGTTTTGCGCTAGCGCCATCATGTTTTTGCAAGCCATTTTCATTCTACTAATATAACAAATGGGGAGAAATCACACAATCGCCCTTTACTTTTCAATCCTTACAACAATCTCAGAGCTGTGGTTAACTGTTTTCCAAAACAAACTTGCACAAAACACTTCAACAATACATTACAAAACACAGTTACACTCATATTAACACTGATAATCTTTAAAAAAATATTGTACAAAAAAGTTATAAGGGATCAAAGATTGGAGATCTCAGGCAGGCAAATGACTTAAAATAGAGACACATACATATACATGTCTAAAGATGTATTTGTATGTATGTATATATATATATATATATATATATATATATACTGTATATATATATATACTGTATATATATATGTTTATATATGTGTGCATATATAGTATTGTATTTATATGTGTATATATGTATTTACAGTCATATATACACATAAAAAACATTAATATATATGTACACATATATAGACATATATTTAAGTGCATTATCCCTTTGCCATTAAGTAGATGAAAACATGCTAAAGCATATTTATGCAATATTCACATTTAATAAGTGTTTAACTATGTATTTACTGTAAATAATAGAAATGCACTAATGTGAATATGCTATGTTGCTTGCCTGATGGGTAATTGGTTTTTTTCAACAATTTTTTTTCTCTATTTACTTCTATGGGGAATGCAAAATGTGATGGCGTTTGCACGATCTCGGGTGTTAGGTTTTTTCTCTCTCCATTGATTTCTATGGGGGAATACATGCACACGCACATAAAAAATGAAGTATGTTTTTTCGTGCTATTTGGGTTAAAGTTAGCACAAAATACTTTTTTTTTTACTTCTAATATGAAAGCAACCTGACATGCACAAAAATGAAAATCCTAGCAGAGTTTTCGCGATTGAAAAAATCCAAATACAGCATCACAATGAATTTTGAAGTAGACGGCCAGAGCGCTGGGTATTAGAATGACAAGGATAGATTAAAAAGTAAGTTACAGCGCATCTTCATTAGAAGTGATCAATTAATCCGTGTAGAATATTGCTTACATTTCGGACCTGATTTTAAAACTTGTAAAGTTTCTCATCACTTAATTGTATAATGTAATTAATACAGTTCAATACTGAATAAGGGCTTGCTTCCACTGAGCCGTAAAATGTGGAGCCATAAGCTACCGAAGTAGCCGACAGATAAAAGTAGTTTACGGCTCTCTTTTAGTACCAGGTTTCCATTGAAATATTTTGTGCATTGCGTGCAGTCGCTCTTTTTCTGTAGGTGTAAGTTAACATTTTGTTAACGCTTCCATCTGATGTCAGATTTCTTGAAAATCAATTAGTTGCTTTGGTAACCCGACCTTACACTATAAAATGTACATTTAACATCTGCCCTCCTTACCTGTGATACACTTTTTTACGATACATATTTTTTTTAACTATATAGCAAATACTATTTTTTATTATAATTATATGTATTGCTGCCCTATACATAGGTTTAGTTTGAATATTGTAGATATATGCTTGCATATATTTTTATATATAAATGCATAGTGATATTTCCATAAGAACATAAGGGCAACTATTCCTATACATGGGAGAACAATAAATATTACATATTTAATTTTTTTTCTACATTGAAACCTTGCATTATTTGCAAGTTTTAAAATTTAATGGGAAATAGGTCTCAAAAAGCTCCTTTTTCCTTTTACACCTAGTTGAGTTGGGTGTAATTTTTTTTAATGTATCGATAGCCTCCAACAGTGAATTAACGGTCTGAACTTTCTTTGGAAACCTGGTACAAGTTATTGCTTAAAGGCTTCTAATACTTTCTATGGGACGCGACAATATTCCGATATTGAGGTATAACAGAAGCAGTAAATAAATTAAATTGCTTCTGACGCCATATGTATCATTTTGCAACCTTGCACAAACCTAATTATGGCTCAAAGGAAACGAGGCTCAAAATAAAAATGATGTCTAAAGAAAATCTAAAGCAGTGCCCATCATCTATGATTTATGACACAAATTGGATTTTGCTGTGTGATGTAAATATTATCAACTCATCTGGCATTTTCCCTCTGTGACACATTCATATGAGTCTACATGACAACAGGGGAGTCAAAAAAAGCCATAAATCAGCTTCTGTGTATGTGCTATAAAACAGGGCACACATATTTCAGCTCAGCTTAGAAAACAAAAATAAACATTAGACCGGTGTTCTAAAGTAAGTTGTCTACCACGTAGGAATGTGACTACCTCGTCACTTCTGGTGACGTGTAAACAGCTGCTGGAGGATTGTGGTGCTCTCTGTGCATGCAAACAGCTGTTTAAGGCAGAATAGGTGACAACTTACTTTAGAACACCGGTGTTCTAAAGTAAGTTGTGTACCGCGTATGAATTCCCGCCTGATCGCTCTGTCCTCTCCATAACACAGATTTTATTTTGCAATAATTTTGAAATAGTTTTTACTTGCTGTATTTAGTTTCCTTTTCGCCATTCTATACCTTTATAGCAATATCTCAAATTAGTCAACGCTGTACCGTGCTGTAATTTTGTGTGTTTCCTGAATGATCATTTCCTAAAGCCTCCAATATAATCCTCAGACGTTTTTACCTCGTTATGAATTTTATCTTCTTGCTTCCACCAATGTCTAATTAGCTCAGACTGAAGTCCTTATAACAACTCCTGTAAAACGAAACTCCGTTACAGTCCCCATGGCTATTGCTATGTTTTGATTGCATTTTCTATGTAATTTAATGGGTTTAAATATTAAAAATAAAATAAAGTTACACAATTAAGTCTTATTATTGTACAGGTTGCTACTATTGTTTAAAAACTAATCAATTAGTCATTGGTGGAAGCAAGAAGATAATTCATAATGAGGTAAAAATAGTCTGAGGATTATATTGGAGGCTTTAGGAAATGATGATTCAGAAAACACAAAAATACAGCACGGTACAGCGTTGACTAATTTGAGATATTGCTATAAAGGCATAGAACGGCGAAAAAGGAACTAAATACAGCAAGTAAAAACTATTTCAAAATTATTGCAACATAAAATCTGTGTTATGGAGAGTAGGACAGAGCGATCAGGCGGGAATTCCTACGTGGTAGGCAACTTACTTTAGAACACCGGTGTTCTAAAGTAAGTTGTCACCTATTCTGCCTTAAACAGCTGTTTGTAAGAGGTTGGGCCTCTAGTGAGCGCTGTTTATTCTGCCTTAAACAGCTGTTTGCATGTGCAGAGAGCGCCACGAACCTCCAGCAGCTGACTACACGTCACAGGAAGTGACGGGGAAGTCAAATTCCTATTGTAGACATCTTAATTTAAGACACTGGCTCAATTTGTCTTTCCTATGATTCCTTAAATCCAGTCAGTATTTTATTGTTATTTGTATTTATTTTTTACTTCGTTCGAAGTATAATAAATCCAAAACTGCTTTTTGTCTTGAAAAGGACTGAATAAAAGCACCGCAAAATATTGAAAGAAAAAGAGAAAGTGCGTTGTCAGTGTGTGCATGAAATCCAAACACACCACAAACACACAATTTTATTACTATTATTGTTTTAGTCAGATATTTAATTACATGCATGTAATGCCTTTACATCACTTATAATATTATACTTTTGTTCCCAATGAAATAAAATACAGTTGGTATTTAATAATGAATTTAAAGTCTCAATGACAATATAGTGTTTATTGCTTTAATTTGTATCATAACAGTTTAAATATGTTCAGAAAACAATAAAATGCAAGATCATATTTTATTATATTGTTTTTGTAAGTGATTAGTTAATTTCAGTGTTAGGAGTTTGTGAGCTTAAATGCTATTTTGGCAGATTATTAGTGAAAGGATTTGTATTACTAGAAGAAAACAAATAAAATGTTACCCTTGAGTAATACATTATGATATATCTAAACATTCACATTTCCAGTGTGTCTACAATGGGAAAATACACACTAGAGAAAAATAAAATACTTAATGTAATTATCATTGTACAGTATCTAGTTTCAGCTGTTATTGTGTAACATCCCTAGATATCTATAATACCTCTCTTACAAATGAGAGAACGGTAAAAAAGAGATCTGTTTTTGATTGCTTTTGCAATGTCACCATTAGCATTTTTAAAGTCTTAGAATATATAAGTCCATTGAGGTTGTTGTGTATGAATAGGTTTTTGCGCTCACACACACACACACATATATATATATATCTTGCGTCTCTTAGTTCCCGAATATTCATTATTTATATATATTTATTTAGAGCACCGTTTTTGTGTACTAGGAAGAAATACAAATAAAATAAAACAATTGCATTTAATTACATATATTGATTTACGTAATATGTGTTTGGGAATATCCAGGACTGTTTAAAGATAGCTTTCAGAGGCTTTAGGTTCTCCAGACATTATCAAACCCCATTAAGATATATAAACTGTAGCATGTGAATTATTGACTTCTAATACTACAGAAAAAGAAACGCCACTGGAATGTAGCCGCAGAAACATTATGTCAGAGGCTTTCATTAATCACATCTGCAAAGTAATTAAAAACAGTTACATATATTAATATCTGGTAAATCCATAGAAAAAATACAGTGCTGAATTTCTGCTTAATCAAATATTTTAAATCTGTACTTGAAACACTGCAAATATAACTGATATCACTCACACAAACACACTCGACAGACACACACAGACAGCACACACACATATTTACTCATACACACTTCACACACACTACACACACATTACACACACATTACACACTTCACACACACTACACACACACACTACACACCACACAGACACTCATACACACACATTACATACACACACTATACACACACAGACCTAGACAAATTTTACTGGGGGGGGGGGGGGTGGCAAGGTGGGGCCAGTGTTTAATCAGAGGGGCACATTAAAAAATGGAAACAAACTACTAGAAGAAGAAAAACAACGTAGAGGCATACGTCTCATTTCACAAGTAAGCATCCCTCCCTAATTAACATGGGCAGATACTGTTGATTACTTTACTCAATAAATGTTTTATTTATCGAAATGCAGTTTAAAATACTGGACATTTAACTGTCCATTATTTCTGTGAAGATTTTACTGGACAGCTGGCAACCCTAGCATCATATTGAGCCTTCCGAACATAGAAACAGCATGGAGGCAAGCACCTCAAATCAGCTCTTCAGTCTTTATAATATTTTATGGGCATAAAAAAAATTGTCTGTGGGCATACCCACCCATGCAGCCTTCAGAATATTTTTTATGGGCATACAAAAGATACCTGGAGGTAATTACGTTATACTAATCCACTTCAGGCTTCACAATAATGGTATAAGGGTATAAAGGAATAACTTGTTGGAAATCATATTACAGGTATACCCCGCTCATACAGCGGGTTAGGGACCGGAGCCCCGCTGTAAAGTGAAAACCGCCTTAAAGTGAAACAAGGCAGTTTTAGCTTTCTTTTCAGTATAAAAAATCTTAAAAACATGTTTGAACTAACATATATTAGGGGTGCAATAGTGCTACGTTCAGTTTAACACTAGCACAGCAAGTATTCAATAAATACTGTACCTGTAAAATAGTGACAATTACTGTAGTAAAATTTGCCAGACTATAGCACTGAGACACAGATTGCACTGCAATGCAGTTAACAGAGTGAACTAAGCATAACTAAATGGTGCCAGTCACATTTCTCGCATTCTCACAATGATTTACAGCACTGTTTCAAAATGCTTGGAGGTTGAACAAAGCGCTGTATTAGCGAATCGCTGTAAAGTGAAGCGCTGTAAAGTGAGGTATACCTGTATAAAATCCCACTATTTACATAGTATATGGTATATAGAAATAAATTGAGAGCAGATCACATAAACCTAAACCCACAAAAAAAAAAAAAAAAAACTGAAAACATTATTTGGAATGGTCCAAACTAAAACTTCTTGGAGAGAATAAAAATGAAAGATAAAAAACATAAGAAATGCATAGGATATATTTAAAGGGACAGTCTAGTCCAAACAAACTTTCATTATTCAGATAGGGCATGTCATTTTAAACTATTTTCAAATTTACTTATATCACCAATTTTGCTTTAATTTCTATGCCCTTGAAGGCTGCCTCTTAGCTCAGGGCATTTTGACAGTTTTTCACCACTAGAGGGTGTTAGTTCATGTGTTTCATATAGAACTCACGTGGAGTTCCTAGGAGCCCGCACTGATTGGCTAAAATGCAAGTCTGTCAAAAGAACTGAAATAAGGGGGCAGTTTGCAAAGGCTTAGATAAAAGATAATCACAGAGGTAAAAAGTGTATTAATATAAACTGTGTTGGCTATGCAAAACTAGGGAATGAGTAACAAAGGGATTATCTATCTTTTAAAACAATAAATATTCTGGTGTAGACTGTCCCTTTAAAATTAGTGAACTTAATTTCATTGCTGTTTGATTTCCTCTGCAGAAGGTAGAAGCGAGGATCAGTCTGGCTGCTATTGTGTAACATCCTGCAGACAATTATACACAGAATGGCTTAACATTGCTGCAGACAATTATTCACAGAATGTTATTCAAAGGGTGACTGTATAATATTTTCTAATGCGGCTTATTTTGTTTATGAGGTAATATATTCCCTATAAAACACACAAATACACACGGAAATACCATCCATAAACGCTAACTCACCCGGGTCACCCCTGTTTTACTAATACTCCTCTCACAGTGCGGGTCTTCTCGCTGATGTGACATCACGCGTGTGATCACGTGACGTCCGACAGTCTCACAGCATGCATAGCTCAGGAAGCAAGCTGTGCCTGCTGTCTGCTAGACTAATAGTCTGGACTCAGTCCTGTTCCAGCTGAGTAGCAGGCTAGAAGGGGTGCCAGTTGTGGGTGGAAATGGAACACGGGCTGGGTAGGTTGGGTACAGCCGGACGCGGCCTGGTCCGGACTGAAAATAAATTGGAAACACAATTACCGGGCAGCTCAGGAGGGGCAGTGATATTTTTACAGAAGCACTGGCCCCTGTAGGCCCCCGTGTAGAACAACCATTACACACACAGACTACACACACATTACACACACACGCTACACACACACACACTGCACACACATTACACACACGCACACATGCACACACACTGCACACATATTACACACACACACTACATACACACACACACACACACACAGACATGTGCACAAAAAAACCCCAACAAAACTGAAAACATTAATTGGAATGGTCCAAACTAAAACTTCTTGGAGAGAATAAAAATGAAAGATAAAAAACATAAGAAATGCATAGGATATATTTAAAGGGACAGTCTAGTCCAAACAAACTTTCATTATTCAGATAGGGCATGTAATTTTAAACTATTTTCAAATTTACTTATATCACCAATTTTGCTTTAATTTCTATGCCCTTGAAGGCTGCCTCTTAGCTCAGGGCATTTTGACAGTTTTTCACCACTAGAGGGTGTTAGTTCATGTGTTTCATATAGAACTCACGTGGAGTTCCTAGGAGCCCGCACTGATTGGCTAAAATGCAAGTCTGTCAAAAGAACTGAAATAAGGGGGCAGTTTGCAGAGGCTTAGATAAAAGATAATCACAGAGGTAAAAAGTGTATTAATATAACTGTGTTGGTTATGCAAAACTAGGGAATGAGTAACAAAGGGATCATCTATCTTTTAAAACAATAAATATTCTGGTGTAGACTGTCCCTTTAAAATTAGTGAACTTAATTTCATTGCTGTTTGATTTCCTCTGCAGAAGGTAGAAGCGAGGATCAGTCTGGCTGCTATTGTTTAACATCCTGCAGACAATTATACACAGAATGGCTTAACATTGCTGCAGACAATTATTCACAGAATGTTATTCAAAGGGTGACTGTATAATATTTTCTGATGCGGCTTATTTTGTTTATGAGGTAATATATTCCCTATAAAACACACAAATACACACGGAAATACCATCCATAAATGCTAACTCACCCGGGTCACCCCTGTTTTACTAATACTCCTCTCACAGTGCGGGTCTTCTCGCTGATGTGACATCACGCGCGTAATCACGTGACATCCGACAGTCTCACAGCATGCATAGCTCATGAAGCAAGCTGTGCCTGCTGTCTGCTAGACTAGTTGTCTGGACTCAGTCCTGTTCCAACTGAGTAGCAGGCTAGAAGGGGTGCCAGTTGTGGGTGGAAGTGGAACACGGGCTGGGTAGGTTGGGTACAGCCGGACGCGGCCTGGTCCGGACTGAAAAAAAATTGGAAACACAATTACCGGGCAGCTCAGGAGGGGCAGTGACATTTTTACAGGGGCACTAGCCCCTGTAGGCCCCCGTGTAGAACAACCACTACACACACACACTACACACACACAGACATGCACACACACATTGCATACACATTACACACACACACACTACACACACACACACTGCACATACATTACGCACACGCACACATGCACACACACTGCACACATATTACACACACACACACACACTACATACACACACACACACAGACATGTGCACACACATTACACACACGATACATTTACTACACACGCATTCGACATTTACACACATGCACACTGCACACACATTACACACACACACTACACACACACACAGACACGCGCACACACACGTCACAAACATTACACAGGCACACTACACACACACGCACTGCATTTACTACACATACACACACACTCGACACACATAGACACCCACACACACACTGCACACACATTACACACACACTGCACACACACACTACACATACGCACACACATTACACACATACTACACACACACACTGCATACACATTACACACATACACTAAACACACACGCACACACACACACACAGACATACACACACACTGCACACACATTACACACACACTACACAAATGCACACACACACAGACACGCACCTGCATACACATTCACTCTATATTTACTACACACACACACTTGAGACACACACACAGACACGCACGCATACACTGCACACACATTACACACACACTCACACACACTGCACACACATTACACACACACACACACACACACTAAATTTACTACACACACACATACTATACACACACTACACATAAACATACACACACTAGACAGATATATGTGTGTGTGTATGTGCGTGTAAATCTGATAAAGTAAGATCACCACTTTTAAAGGGACAATCTACTTAAAAATTGTTATTGGTTAAAAAGATAGATAATCCCTTTATTACCCATTCCCTAGTTTTGCATAACCAACACAGTTATATTAATATACTTTTTACCTCTGTGATTATCTTGTATCTAAGCCTCTGCAAGTTTCCCCTTATCTCAGTTCTTTTGACAGACTTGCATTTTATCCAATCAGTGCTGACTCATAAATAACCCCCCAGCAGTGAGCACATTGTTATCTATATGGCACACGTGAACTAGCACTGCGTAACTTTGAAAAACTTTCAAAACACACTGAGAAAAGAGGCAGCCTTGAATGATTTAGAAATCAGTTTGAGCCTAGCTAGATTTAGCTTTCAACAAAGAATACCAAGAAAACAAAGCAAATTTGATGATAAAAGTAAATTGGAAAGTTGTTTAAATTGCATTCCCTATCTGAATCATTGAAAGCTTAATTTTGACTTGACTACTCCTTTTTGCTTCAGAGTTCATATGGACAAGCATGAAGAAGAGAAGTTGGTGTTTCCATCTTTACATTTTATACTCTTTCTTGGCAGGTTTTTTTTTGTAGTTTCAATAAACATTACTTAATATAGCAGACAAGAAGGTAAAATAATCTCTCTTTATTTTGGGAGGAATAACGGGGACGAGTATATCACATTCTGTTTAGTTAGATCTGTCATTTTCCTGTCTCTGCTCATAACATTTATGTACAAATATGTAATCCAGAAACAGCCAGTAAAAAGAAAGAACCTCTGTTTGTTTAATTACTTCCTGTACTACTCGTTCTGTCTTATTGGCTAATCTACTTTTAAATAGTCTAACCTTTCAAAGACAGCAAATGTTTGGCTACGCTGACTTCCCTAGCTATATATCATGCCTATCAAAATTAAATGTTTCCAACATACCCCCGTGCCTTTTTTTGCACTTCACTTACGTTTAACATTTACCAGGAAAGTTTTAAATCAGAGAGAAAAGTCTAAAATAATAGATCATTAATAAAAATGCCAAAACGTTCATAAAACAGGATATGTCATAAACTAAGGCTATATATTTTTATATAAAACTAGAATGTCAGCTAACAAGTCTGTTTACATTCCACACTTTATTATTGTAAGCTGATATTTCAAGACGTTGAAAAAAAAGTACAGGCAGGGTTGCACCTAAGGTGTGTGTGCACCACTTCTCAGTACAACAGTTTTCTTTTTTTGCCTAATAATTATTAGTAATATGGCTTTCTTTAATGAGAAAAGGAAAATCAAGGCACATCCATTTTTCTGTTTAATCGAAATCCAATACCTGTCATATTTAAAGATATATCAAAATAATCCATGGCAAAGGTATAGAAAAATCTTTGAGTCGTATCTAAGAGCAGTAATTACTAAATTAATAATAATAAATATAATAATAATAGTGTTATTTATTTTTTTTAAAAATAGCCACAGAGCACCTACAGTTTTGGGGAGAGAGTGATCTTTATGTGCAGACTACATTTATAGTGTTGAAGAGAGTTCAACAGTGTTGCCACACACAAAAAGTATCAGGAAAATGTTGTTTTCTCTAAAGAAAATCTAAATAAATGAAAAATAGAAACTTTCCTTTGGTTTTGACACACATTTACAAACTTTCATTTTGATGGTGAATTTTTTTAATGGTGTGGTATCTTGTCCGTATGTGTGAGTAATGTGCAACAGTGATTTGTTACCTCTCATTTTGACTAAGCATGAACAAATTATTTTATTAATGTATTATAGCAAAATTTGCTTACAGTTGCACTAGAAATAGGAAAATAGAACTAGGAAAGTTACACATTGAGAATGGTATAAACTAGTCTTGACGTACACCTTAAATGTTTAAAATGCATTATGTTTTGACTATAAATGGAGTGTAGGTAGCAGAAGAAGAGCATAGCAAAACTAGATATCCATTGCTCATTTGTAACTAGATGCAAATCTTGCAACTTTACTGCAGGGAGATACGTTAACCCCATAAGCACAGGGGGAAAGCAATTTCTACAAATATACAATTTTATGTTTTTGCATTTTGAGAGACAATTTGTCCTAATAGTGACTGACACTTGGATTTGTTGATTTTCACACTTGAGACTTACTGCAGCTAGCTAGTCCTCACTATAGCTAGCTGATAGATAAAGTCATCTGACTTGAAATCTCCATCTTATGACAAATCTAGCTTGATTCAGTCCCAAGTTGGTGCCTTGTGAAGAGCAGAATAGCTATATCTCTACTAAGAAGTTTTTACAAAGTCAATTTGAAAGAAATAGAACTGTGCAAATAGGTTGTAAAGGGTGGTTTGCTACTACAGATAGAACAGGTAATATATATATATATCAAAATAACAATAGTATTGCATTGAGCAATGATACTTTTTTTATTGGACTAACTATACATTTATAAGTTGACAAGCTTTCGGAAGAGTTGTCAACTTATAAATGTATAGTTAGTCCAATAAAAAAAGTATCATTGCTCAATGCAATACTCTTGTTATTTTGATATCTAAATTTCTGGACTAACACGGCTACTCCAATCAACGTATATATATATATATATATATATATATATATATATATAAGGACCTTGCCCTTACCCAAGATGACTGCTGTAATAGTTGTATTGAGGAAGAGAAATGCCATCTGGGAAGGGGGAGGAGTTGTTAGTGCTGAGGAGATTTCTTAGGTGTTAAGAGAAGTGTGGAGCTTTGCACAGACTTGGAGATGGGGGAAGAAAGTTGCTGTTTCTAAGCTGAAAGAAGTTATTCAGACTAATGAATAGATTCCAGAGACAGTTCAGACATTGCTACATGTGGCTGCTGCAGAATCTTTTTATCTTGTACAGTGAGTGTCAGCCATTATCTGCTGTTTTAAGATCTCCATAACTTCATGTTAACTAAATGCAAGAGAAAAGATATACTAGTCATATATGATGTGCTGCAGAGTTGTTGTATATTAAAGAGATAACCCAGAGAATATTCTAGAAGTTATTCTGCCTAAACAGTTTGCATAAATACACTAAATGATTGCACAGCTGCATTACATAAGGAAGTAACTGAGTGTGATGTACAGGGAGTGCAGAATTAATAGGCAAGTTGTATTTTTGAGGATTAATTTTATTATTGAACAACAACCATGTTCTCAATGAACCCAAAAAACTCATTAATATCAAAGCTGAATATTTTTGGAAGTAGTTTTTAGTTTGTTTTTAGTTTTAGCTATTTTAGGGGGATATCTGTGTGTGCAGGTGACTATTACTGTGCATAATTATTAGGCAACTTAACAAAAAACAAATATATACCCATTTCAATTATTTATTTTTACCAGTGAAACCAATATAACATCTCAACATTCACAAATATACATTTCTGACATTCAAAAGCAAAACAAAAACAAATCAGTGACCAATATAGCCACCTTTCTTTGCAAGGACACTCAAAAGCCTGCCATCCATGGATTCTGTCAGTGTTTTGATCTGTTCACCATCAACATTGCGTGCAGCAGCAACCACAGCCTCCCAGACACTGTTCAGAGAGGTGTACTGTTTTCCCTCCTTGTAAATCTCACATTTGATGATGGACCACAGGTTCTCAATGGGGTTCAGATCAGGTGAACAAGGAGGCCATGTCATTAGATTTTCTTCTTTTATACCCTTTCTTGCCAGCCACGCTGTGGAGTACTTGGACGCATGTGATGGAGCATTGTCCTGCATGAAAATCATGTTTTTCTTGAAGGATGCAGACTTCTTCCTGTACCACTGCTTGAAGAAGGTGTCTTCCAGAAACTGGCAGTAGGACTGGGAGTTGAGCTTGACTCCATCCTCAACCCGAAAAGGCCCCACAAGCTCATCTTTGATGATACCAGCCCAAACCAGTACTCCACCTCCACCTTGCTGGCGTCTGAGTCGGACTGGAGCTCTCTGCCCTTTACCAATCCAGCCACGGGCCCATCCATCCGGCCCATCAAGACTCACTCTCATTTCATCAGTCCATAAAACCTTAGAAAAATCAGTCTTGAGATATTTCTTGGCCCAGTCTTGACGTTTCAGCTTGTGTGTCTTGTTCAGTGGTGGTCGTCTTTCAGCCTTTCTTACCTTGGCCATGTCTCTGAGTATTGCACACCTTGTGCTTTCGAGCACTCCAGTGATGTTGCAGCTCTGAAATATGGCCAAACTGGTGGCAAGTGGCATCTTGGCAGCTGCACGCTTGACTTTTCTCAGTTCATGGGCAGTTATTTTGCGCCTTGGTTTTTCCACACGCTTCTTGCAACCCTGTTGACTATTTTGAATGAAACGCTTGATTGTTCGATGATCACGCTTCAGAAGCATTGCAATTTTAAGAGTGCTGCATCCCTCTGCAAGATATCTCACAGTTTTTTACTTTTCTGAGCCTGTCAAGTCCTTCTTTTGACCCATTTTGCCAAAGGAAAGGAAGTTGCCTAATAATTATGCACACCTGATATAGGGTGTTGATGTCATTAGACCACACCCCTTCTCATTACAGAGATGCACATCACCTAATATGCTTAATTGGTAGTAGGCTTTCAAGCCTATACAGCTTGGAGTAAGACAACATGCATAAAGAGGATGATGTGGTCAAAATACTCATTTGCCTAATAATTCTGCACTCCCTGTATATTAAAGAGATAACCCAGAGAATATTCTAGAAGTTATTCTGTTTAAACAGTTTGCATAAATACACTAAATGGATTGCACAGCTGCATTACATAAGGAAGTAACTTAGTGTGATATGCTGCAGAGTTGTTGTATATTAAAGAGATAACCCAGAGAATATTTTAGAAGTTATTCTGCCTGAACAGTTTGCATAAATACACTAAATGGATTGCACAGCTGCATTACATAAGGAAGTAACTGAGTGTGATGTATATTAAAGAGATAACCCAGAGAATATTCTAGAAGTTATTCTGCCTGAACAGTTTGCACAAATACACTGACTGGATTTATAAAGCTACATTACATAAGGGCATAACTGTGAGATTTCTGCAGCTGTTTGTAGTAAAAGAGTGACTGACTTTGCAGTATAAGGCAAGTGGATTGCTGAAATTCAGTAATAAGGTAGAGACTTATGTTATTCAGTATTTCTGAGGAGAAGTTTTCTTGAGCACTGCATCGATCACAAGCAGCGCTCTCTAGCTTCGTTCACAAGCAGCAAGGGATAATTACCTCAACTAAATTCTATTTAGTATATGAAATTGCATTGTACAGCACCACCTCAAAGTATTTTACAACAACAGTTATGTTATTATTTCATGAGCTCATGAAGGACTTCTGAGTTAAAAAAAAGGTATACTGATGTCATAAGAAGATATTGTGATTAATATTATTATTTGTATTTGTTGCACTGTATGTTATTGGTTAAACACTTTATAATAATCAAAGCAACATTTTATTTGAAGATTTCTTGTGTGGTTATTACTTGTTTTCTTTTTGTACTAAAATCTTATAGGACCCCACACCCTATTATTCTAGGGTGTCCCCTATAGGTGGAGGCACTGCGTCATACAGGCATCCCTTATATACCTGATTTCAACCCCCCTCCTACTCCCACTCTGCGGAGGCTTAGTTCTCATACACGAAACAGGTAGACAGCATTACACTATCACCCACCTCAGGGAAGGTCAGGAAAGGGTGTTACATATATATATATATATATATATATATATATATATATACAGTATATATAGAGAGAAAATCCAGTAGCTTCTCTATGTAGAAAAAGCTATAGCAATATCAAGTGTGGATGACGACCACCAGTGTTCGCTCTAAGGCTAGTGTTCCCTCAAAAAATGACCTTCTGCTGCCATCATGCTTTGACATGCACAAAATAAAAATCTGATAGCTTTGTGAACTATCAGAAGGTGCCATTTTTTTCTGCAACCCTTTTAATGGCTATCAGCATTTAATTAAAAGCCACAATGTAGACTTGACCAATATTTCCATGCAATGTACTTTTTAATTAGAAACTTGGTTTAACTTGTGGTATTATAACAGAGGAGCAGATCAGTAACATGTGGTAGCAAAATGGTGAAAATCTTCTTTTTTTTCTACAGAAACTTTATGCTTACATGTTTTGTGTCAGGGTCAATTTTAATGTGTTTCTCCTGCAAACATTACTGCTTATCTACATACATTTCATTTTATAAAATTGTAATTTTTTTTGTTAGTAATATTAATACTGCTACTACAATTATATTAGTATTATTATTAATAAACATAATAATAATAACCTTTTTTATAAAACAAAAATGGAGACATAAAGAATATACCTGCATTTTTGGAGGTGAAGTCAATACTCCAGGTTCAATAAAATATGAATGAAAAGAGCTAATAAAACATGACTAAAAAGGAAACAAGTGGAGTTCATATAGTGTTTGCTGATAACAGGAGACAATAATATGTAAAAAGTACTATGTGTTACACAGATTTATGGTGCAGCTTTATCTGAAGAAGAAGCCTACTTAATTACTGTGTCATTCAGTTTGACATGGTAGACATAAATTTCCCTATTTTATAGGGATGAAAGTAAAGAACTGTTATGTCATGGTATATTTGCTGAGGTTAAAAGCTACAGGAATACATTTTATCAAAGCAATAATATTATACTGCATGGAATGCCAATTATTGCAAAAAAACCCAAAAAACTTTGACATACACATGAGAGAGAGAGAGAGAGAGAGAGAGAGAGAGAGAGAGAGAGCATTTGATTTGCACTAAGGAGAAATCATTCAATCTAATCTGTTTAAATTTATAGAAATGATATATCTTTATCTTTTCTTATATTTTTTTTTTCTTAAATGGAACATGGGATTTTTTTTTAACATGGAAGGCCTGCCAATAAACTTTAAACATGTATTTTAATCATATTAATATAACATACTACAATATAAGTAAACTTTTAAATGAATGTTTCTTTAGTGAGATATACCATAAATCTCACATAGCTGTATAAACACAAAACAAACATTAGTTCCCAAAAATACAGAAACGAGCCAGCTAAATAAAATAAAGCGTTAGATGAGCAGTAAGAATGAGGGGACAGGGAAAAAACACAGGAGGGCTGCACTATGTACCCTGGTCTTGTATTGGATAACACTGTGATATATTGTTTAATACCAATTTTTTGTCCACGTACCCCAAACAAATCCTGGCACAGTTGCTATTGAAGGCAGCAAAGGCTGTCAGTTATTCTTACTTTTAGTGTCTCTCTTTGCAACTGTGACACTTGGAAGAGGATTTTGGTTCCATATTTTATGTGTAAAGTTCCTGTATTTCTCTCTGTGAATCTGAACACTTGTTGCCACAGTAGTCCTAAATATACAATCAGGCCTAGATTACAAGTGCAGCACTAATATCACAGGCCTGAGCTATGAATAGCTCACAGTCTGGTATTATAAGTCAATGGTAAAACAGAATTACCAGAGAATGTTTAGCATATCACCTTTTTGAGCTTTTTTTACTCCTTTTGTAACTATATTTTTTTAACTTATGATTACCATGCAAAATAGCTAAGTATTTCCTTACTATATTACAGATTCTTTATATTTTCTACTGTAGTGTATAATAAAAATTACATCTAGGAATGGACAGTTTCTGCATGTCCGCATATACTTCCCCTTAGGAATTCCTCTCCTCATATGTGGGGCATGGCACAAATCTGCTTGTAATATATTATTCCTAGCTAATGGTTTCCTATAAATAGAGATGAGAATGTTCCCATTGTGGTCTGCCTCTAGATTTAAGTCAAGATACTCAATACTTGTATTATCCTCCTTATGAGTAAAAAATAGTTTCTGGTCATTATCATTGATATAATTAGTAAATGTATCTACTTTATTGGTGTTATAACAATTTCAGATCACAAACAGTTAATCTATAAAGCAACCATAACGAGTATTTCTGTCCTGTAATCATGTTTATTCATCTCTACTTTATCTCTTTGGGGCCGAATTATCAATGTGCAGACGGATTGATCATGTCCGTCGCACATCAATAAATGCAGACAGCATACCTGTCTGCATTTATCATTGCACAAGCATTTCACTAGAAATGCTGGTGCAATGCCACCCCCTGCACATTTGTGGCCAATCAGCCGCTAGCAGGGGGCGTCAATCAACACGATTGTATGTGATTGGGCGGATTGCTGTCCACCGCCTCAGAGGTGGCGGGTGAGTTAAGGAGAGGCGGTCTTAAGACCACTGCTTCTTAACTCCTGTTTCCGGCGGGCCTGAAGGCTGGCGCGGAAATAGCTGCATTAGGGCCAATACAGGGCTTAATAATTCGGCCCCTTTGTCTGCTTTTGTGATTTTCATTCTCTTTTCAATATTTTGTTGCTTTCCTTTGATATCTTATTAAAGAAAAATCTGGAGGACTGGATCTAAAATGTAATATTACCAAGAGCAAAATTATGCATATAGGATCCAAAAACCCAAAAGACCAATTATAGTCTCAATGGTACATTGATGACAGTAACTAAAGATGAATGGGACTTGGGAATTATTATTTCAGATGATTTCAAATTTGGTTGCATTGGGAGAGGTATTAATAGCATAAATAGCAATGTTCTTATGCCACTTTACAGATCACTAGTTAGGCCTCATCTGGAATACTGTGTACAGTTCAGGAGGCCATGGCGTAGATTTACCAATGTCTGTCCGACATGATACGCTGTAGTGTATCATGTCCGACAGACATCGCTGAATGCCGACAGCATACGCTGTCAGCCTTTATCCTTGAACAAGTAGTTCACCAGAACTGCTTGTGCAATGCCGCCCCCTGGAGATTCGCTAGCAGGGGCTGTCAATCAGCCCGATCGTAGGCGGATTGAAGACCGCAGCCTCAGAGGCAGCAGACAAGTTATGGAGCAGCAGTCTTTAGACCGCTGCTTCATAACTGCTGTTTCCGGCAAGACAGAATGCGAAAACAAGGGAAACAAGGGGAACAAGAACCATTCGGCTCTTGTTAAATCGACCCCTATATCTCAAGAAGGATATGAATAAACTAGAAACTGTCCAAATGAGGGTTACTAAAATGATACCAGGTCTAAAATATAAAATGTACAAAGAAAGACCATCGGCTAGATTTGGAGTTTTGTCGGTAACGACCCGAAAAACTAACGCCGGCTTTTTTCTGGCCGCACCATAAAAATAACTCTGGTATTGAGAGTCCACATAAAGGCTGCGTTAGGCTCCAAAAAAGGAGCGTAGAGCATTTTTAACGCAGCTTCAACTCTCAATACCAGAGTTGCTTACGGACGCGGCCAGCCTCAAAAACGTGCTCGTGCACGATTCCCCCATAGGAAACAATGGGGCTGCTTGAGCTGAAAAAAAACCTAACACCTGCAAAAAAGCCGCGTTCAGCTCTTAACGCAGCCCCATTGTTTGCTATGGGGAAATACTTCCTACGTCTGCACCTAACACTCTAACATGTACCCCGAGTCTAAACACCCCTAACCTTACACTTATTAACCCCTAATCTGCCGCCCCCGCTATCGCTGACACCTGCATTTTATTTTTAACCCCTAATCTGCCGCTCCGTAAACCGCCGCTACTTACATTATCCCTATGTACCCCTAATCTGCTGCCCCTAACACCGCCGACCCCTATATTATATTTATTAACCCCTAATCTGCCCCCCACAACGCCGCAGCCAGCTACCTACAATAATTAACCCCTAATCTGCCGACCGCAAAGCGCCGCCACCTACGTTATCCTTATGTACCCCTAATCTGCTGCCCCTAACACCGCCGACCCCTGTATTATATTTATTAACCCCTAATCTGCCCCCCACAACGTCGCCTCCACCTGCCTACACTTATTAACCCCTAATCTGCCGACCGGAGCTCACCGCTATTCTAATAAATGTATTAACCCCTAAAGCTAAGTCTAACCCTAACACTAACACCCCCCTAAGTTAAATATAATTTACATCTAACGAAATTAATTAACTCTTATTAAATAAATTATTCCTATTTAAAGATAAATACTTACCTGTAAAATAAATCCTAATATAGCTACAATATAAATTATAATTATATTATAGCTATTTTAGGATTAATATTTATTTTACAGGTAACTTTGTATTTATTTTAACCAGGTACAATAGCTATTAAATAGTTAAGAACTATTTAATAGCTAAAATAGTTAAAATAATTACAAAATTACCTGTAAAATAAATCCTAACCTAAGTTACAATTAAACCTAACACTACACTATCAATAAATTAATTAAATAAACTACCTACAATTACCTACAATTAACCTAACACTACACTATCAATAAATTAATTAAATACAATTCCTACAAATAAATACAATTAAATAAACTAGCTAAAGTACAAAAAATAAAAAAGAACTAAGTTACAAAAAATAAAAAAATATTTACAAACATAAGAAAAATATTACAACAATTTTAAACTAATTACACCTACTCTAAGCCCCCTAATAAAACAACAAAGCCCCCCAAAATAAAAAATGCCCTACCCTATTCTAAATTACTAAAGTTAAAAGCTCTTTTACCTTACCAGCCCTGAACAGGGCCCTTTGCGGGGCATGCCCCAAGAAGTTCAGCTCTTTTGCCTGTAAAAAAAACCATACAATCCCCCCCCCCAACATTACAACCCACCACCCACATACCCCTAATCTAACCCAAACCCCCCTTAAATAAACCTAACACTAAGCCCCTGAAGATCATCCTACCTTGTCTTCACCTCACCAGGTATCACCGATCCATCCTGGCTCCAAAATCTTCATCCAACCCAAGCGGGGGTTGGCGATCCATCATCCGGTGGCTGAAGAGGTCCAGAAGAGGCTCCAAAGTCTTCATCCTATCCGGGAAGAAGAGGCGATCCGGACTGGCAACCATCTTGATCCAAGCGGCATCTTCTATCTTCATCCGATGACGACCGGCTCCATCCTGAAGACCTCCACCGCGGACCCATCTTCTTCCGGCGACGTCCAACTGAAGAATGACGGTTCCTTTAAGGGACGTCATCCAAGATGGCATCCCTCGAATTCCGATTGGCTGATAGGATTCTATCAGCCAATCGGAATTAAGGTAGGAATATTCTGATTGGCTGATGGAATCAGCCAATCAGATTCAAGTTCAATCCGATTGGCTGATCCGATCAGCCAATCAGATTGAGCTCGCATTCTATTGGCTGATCGGAACAGCCAATAGAATGCGATGCCAATCGGATTGAACTTGAATCTGATTGGCTGATTCCATCAGCCAATCAGAATTTTCCTACCTTAGGATTCTATCAGCCAATCGGAATTAAGGTAGGAATATTCTGATTGGCTGATGGAATCAGCCAATCAGAATCAAGTTCAATCCGATTGGCTGATCCAATCAGCCAATCAGATTGAGCTCGCATTCTATTGGCTGTTCCGATCCGAGGGGTATGTGGGTGGTGGGTTGTAATGTTGGGGGGTGTATTGTATGTTTTTTTTTTACAGGCAAAAGAGCTGAATTCTTTGGGGCATGCCCCGCAAAGGGCCCTGTTCAGGGCTGGTAAGGTAAAAGAGCTTTTAACTTTAGTAATTTAGAATAGGGTAGGGCATTTTTTATTTTGGGGGGCTTTGTTGTTTTATTAGGGGGCTTAGATGTAATTAGTTTAAAATTGTTGTAATATTTTTCTTATGTTTGTAAATATTTTTTTATTTTTTGTAACTTAGTTCTTTTTTATTTTTTGTACTTTAGCTAGTTTATTTAATTGTATTTATTTGTAGGAATTGTATTTAATTAATTTATTGATAGTGTAGTGTTAGGTTAATTGTAGGTAATTGTAGGTAGTTTATTTAATTAATTTATTGATAGTGTAGTGTTTAATTGTAACTTAGGTTAGGATTTATTTTACAGGTAATTTTGTAATTATTTTAACTATTTTAGCTATTAAATAGTTCTTAACTATTTAATGGCTATTGTACCTGGTTAAAATAAATATAAAGTTACCTGTAAAATAAATATTAATCCTAAAATAGCTATAATATAATTATAATTTATATTGTAGCTATATTAGGATTTATTTTAAAGGTAAGTATTTATCTTTAAATAGGAATAATTTATTTAATAAGAGTTAATTAATTTCGTTAGATGTAAATTATATTTAACTTAGGGGGGTGTTAGTGTTAGGGTTAGACTTAGCTTTAGGGGTTAATACATTTATTAGAGTAGCGGTGAGCTCCAGTCGGCAGATTAGGGGTTAATAATTGAAGTTAGGTGTCGGCGATGTTAGGGAGGGCAGATTAGGGGTTAATACTATTTATTATAGGGTTAGTGATGCGGATTAGGGGTTAATAACTTTATAATAATAGCGGTGCGGTCCGCTCGGCAGATTAGGGGTTAATAAATGTAGGCAGGTGGAGGCAACGTTGTGGGGGGCAGATTAGGGGTTAATAAATATAATATAGGGGGCGGCGGTGTTAGGGGCAGCAGATTAGGGGTACATAAGGATAACGTAGGTGGCGGCGCTTTGCGGTCGGCAGATTAGGGGTTAATAAGTGTAGGCAGATGGAGGCGACGTTGAGGGGGGCAGATTAGGGGTTAATAAATATAATACAGGGGTCGGCAGTGTTAGGGGGAGCAGATTAGGGGTACATAAGGATAACGTAGGTGGCGGTCGGCAGATTAGGGGTTAAAAAAAATTATTCGAGTGTCGGCGATGTGGGGGGACCTCGGTTTAGGGGTACATAGGTAGTTTATGGGTGTTAGTGTACTTTAGAGTACAGTAGTTAAGAGCTTTAGAAACCGGCGTTAGCCCAGAAAGCTCTTAACTTCTGACTTTTTTCCTGCGGCTGGAGTTTTGTCATTAGATGTCTAACGCTCACTTCAGAAATGACTCTAAATACCGGAGTTAGAAAAATCCCATTGAAAAGATAGGATACGCAATTGACGTAAGGGGATCTGCGGTATGGAAAAGTCGCGGCTGAAAAGTGAGCGTTAGACCCTATTTTGAGTGACTCCAAATACCGGCGGTAGCCTAAAACCAGCGTTAGGAGCCTCTAACGCTGGTTTTCACGGCTAACGCCAAACTCCAAATCTAGCCGCATGTGATCTAAATATTTATAGTTTAGAGGAAAGAAGGGAAAGAGGTGACATGATAGAAACCTTCAAATATTTTAAGGGAGTTAATAAAGTGGAAACTGAAAGCATTTTCCACAAAATAAATAAATAAATAAATAAAATGAAAGCCATAATAAGGAGTCATAATCTTAAATTAGAGGTTAGCAGATTCAGGAGAAATGTGAGGAAGCTTTTTTTACAGAAAGTGTTGTGGATTCATGGAATAAACTTCCAATACAGGTGGTCAGTGCAATGACTATAAAATAATTAAAAAAATGTCTGGGAAATGCATACGGCTATCCTAAGAAAATGGTAACATAATATGTGTAGACTTAATGGGCCTTTTTGATTTTTATCAAATTCTATGTTTCTATAGCTAGAACCTATAAGAATAAACTGAAACATTGAGGGAGTATGTGCATGATTACAAATTATCTTACTATCTTTGGCCTAGATTTAGAGTTGGGCGGTAGCCGTCAAAACCAGCATTAGAGGCTCCTAACGCTGGTTTTTACCGCCCTCTGGTATTTGGAGCCAGTCATTAAAGGGTCTAACGCTCACTTTGCAGCCGCGACTTTTCCATACCGCAGATCCCCTTACGTCAATTGCGTATCCTATCTTTTCAATGGGATCTTTCTAATGCCGGTATTTAGAGTCGTGGCTAAAGTGAGCGTTAGAAATCTAACGACAAAACTCCAGCCGCAGAAAAAAAACAGTAGTTAAGAGCTTTCTGGGCTAACGCCGGTTTATAAAGCTCTTAGCTACTGTGCTCTAAGGTACACTAACACCCATAAACTACCTATGTACCCCTAAACCGAGATCCCCCCACATCGCCGCCACTCTATTAAATTTTTTTAACCCCTAATCTGCCGACCGCACGCCGCTGCCACCTACGTTATCCCTATGAACCCCTAATCTGCTGCCCCTAACACCGCCGACCCCTATATTATATTTATTAACCCCTAATCTGCCCCCCTCACCGTCGCCTCCACCTGCCTACACTTATTAACCCCTAATCTGCCGAGCGGACCGCACCGCTACTATAATAAAGTTATTAACCCCTAATCCGCCTCACTCCCGCCTCAATAACCCTATAATAAATAGTATTAACCCCTAATCTGCCCTCCCTAACATCGCCGACACCTAACTTCAAGTATTAACCCCTAATCTGCCGATCGGAGCTCACTGCTACTATAATACATTTTTTAACCCCTAAAGCTAATTCTAACCCTAACACCCCCTAAATTAAATATAATTTTATTCTAGCGAAATAAATTAACTCTTATTAAATAAATTATTCCTATTTAAAGCTAAATACTTACCTGTAAAATAAATCCTAATATAGCTACAATAAAAATTATAATTATATTGTAGCTATTTTAGGATTAATATTTATTTTACAGGTAACTTTGTAATTATTTTAACCAGGTACAATAGCTATTAAATAGTTAATAACTATTTAATAGTTACCTAGTTAAAATAATTACAAAATGACCTGTAAAATAAATCCTAACCTAAGTTACAATTAAACCTAACACTACACTATCAATAAATAAATTAAATAAACTACCTACAATTATCTACAATTAAACCTAACACTACACTATCAATAAATTAATTAAATAAACTACCAACAATTATCTACAATTAAACCTAACACTACACTATCAATAAATAAATTAAATACAATAAATACAATTAAATAAACTAACTAAAGTACAAAAAATAAAAAATAACTAAGTTACAAAAAATAAAAAAATATTTACAAACATTAGAAAAAAATTACAACAATTTTAAACTAATTACACCTACTCTAAGCCCCCTAATAAAATAACAAAGACCCCCAAAATAAAAAAATGCCCTACCCTATTCTAAATTACAAAAGTTCAAAGCTCTTTTACCTTACCAGCCCTTAAAAGGACCTTTTGTGAGGCATGCCCCAAATAATTCAGCTCTTTTGCCTGTAAAAAAAAACATACGATACCCCCCCCAACATTACAACCCACCACCCACATACCCCTAATCTAACCCAAACCCCCCTTAAATAAACCTAACACTAAGCCCCTGAAGATCTTCCTACCTTGTCTTCACCATGCCAGGTATCACCGATCGTTCCAGGCTCCGAAATCTTCATCCAAGCCCAAGCGGGGGCTAGACATCCATCATTCGGCGGCTGAAGAGGTCCAGAAGAGGCTCCAAAGTCTTCATCCTATCCGGGAAGAAGAGGCGATCCGGACCGGCAACCATCTTGATCCAAGCGGCATCTTCTATCTTCATCCGATGACGACCGGCTGATCTTGAAGACCTCCACCGCGGACCCATCTTCTTCTTCCGATGACTTCCCGACGAATGATGGTTCCTTTAAGGGACGTCATCCAAGATGGCGTCCCTCGAATTCCGATCAGCCAATCAGATTGAGCTCGCATTCTATTGGCTGATCGGAACAGCCAATAGAATGCAAGCTCAATCTGATTGGCTGATTGAATCAGCCAATCGGATTGAACTTGATTCTGATTGGCTGATTCCATCAGCCAATCAGAATTTTCCTACCTTAATTCCGATTGGCTGATAGAATCCTATCAGCCAATCGGAATTCGAGGGACACCATCTTGGATGACTTCCCTTAAAGGAACCATCATTCGTCGGGAAGTTGTCGGAAGAAGAAGATGGGTCCGCGGTGGAGGTCTTCAAGATCAGCCGGTCGTCATCGGATGAAGATAGAAGATGCCGCTTGGATCAAGATGGTTGCCGGTCCGGATCGCCTCTTCTTCCCGGATAGGATGAAGACTTTGGAGCCTCTTCTGGACCTCTTCAGCTGCCAGATGATGGATGTCTAGCCCCCGCTTGGGCTTGGATGAAGATTTCGGAGCCTGGAACGATCGGTGATACCTGGCATGGTGAAGACAAGGTAGGAAGATCTTCAGGGGCTTAGTGTTAGGTTTATTTAAGGGGGGTTTGGGTTAGATTAGGGGTATGTGGGTGGTGGGTTGTAATGTTGGGGGGGTATTGCATGTTTTTTTTACAGGCAAAAGAGCTGAATTCTTTGGGGCATGCCCCACAAAAGGTCCTTTTAAGGTCTGGTAAGGTAAAAGAGCTTTGAACTTTTGTAATTTAGAATAGGGTAGGGCATTTTTTTATTTTGGGGGTCTTTGTTATTTTATTAGGGGGCTTAGAGTAGGTGTAATTAGTTTAAAATTGTTGTAAATTTTTTCTAATGTTTGTAAATATTTTTTTATTTTTTGTAACTTAGTTATTTTTTATTTTTTGTACTTTAGTTAGTTTATTTAATTGTATTTATTTGTAGGAATTGTATTTAATTTATTTATTGATAGTGTAGTGTTAGGTTTAATTGTAGATAATTGCAGGTAGTTTATTTAATTTATTTATTGATAGTGTAGTGCTAGGTTTAATTGTAACTTAGGTTAGGATTTATTTTACAGGTAATTTTGTAATTATTTTAACTAGGTAACCATTAAATAGTTATTAACTATTTAATAGCTATTGTACCTGGTTAAAATAAATACAAAGTTGCCTGTAAAATAAATATTAATCCTAAAATAGCTAAGATATAATTATAATTTATATTGTAGCTATATTAGGGTTTATTTTACAGGTAAGTATTTAGCTTTAAATAGGAATAATTTATTTAATAAGAGTTAATTTATTTCGTTAGATAAAAATTATATTTTACTTAGGGGGGTGTTAGGGTTAGGGTTAGACTTAGCTTTAGGGGTTAATACATTTATTATAGTAGCGGTGAGCTCCGATCGGCAGATTAGGGGTTAATTATTGTAGGTAGCTGGCAGCGACGTTGTGGGGGGCAGATTAGGGGTTAATAAATATAATATAGGGGTCGGCGGTGTTAGGGGCAGCAGATTAGGGGTACATAGGGATAATGTAGGTAGCGGCGGTATACAGAGCGGCAGATTAGGGGTTAAAAATAATATGCAGGTGTCAGCGATAGCGGGGACGGCAGATTAGGGGTTAATAAGTGTAAGGTTAGGGGTGTTTAGACTCGGGGTTCATGTTAGGGTGTTAGGTGCAGACGTAGGAAGTGTTTCCCCATAGAAAACAATGGGGCTGCGTTAAGAGCTGAACGCTGCTTTTTTGCAGGTGTTCGGTTTTATTTCAGCTCAAACAGCTCCATTGTTTTCTATGGGTATATCGTGCACGAGCACGTTTTTGAAGCTGGCCACGTCCGTAAGCACCGCTGGTATCTAGAGTTGCAGTGGCGTTAAATTATGCTCTACGCTCCCTTTTTGGAGCCTAACGCACTGAAAACCCAGCCATTCTGTGAACTCTAAATACCAGCAGTATTTAAAAGGTGCGGGGGGAAAAAAGCATGCGTAGCTAACGCACCCCTTTGGCCGCCAAACTCTAAATCTAGCCGTTTGTTACTAATCCAGTCAGATCTCTGCCCCAGCTGTTCACTCTTCTGACTTGCCTTGGGGAAGTTTCTTTTTATAACCTCAACTTTCATAATACAGTAGCATACACCATCAATGTGCACAAAGATCTTTACTGTGATCTTAGGAGTCAGTACCCATTAACATCGTCCACCCAAAATATAAAAAATCTAGGTGTTTTTATCTTACATAGTATCTACCTAATTTTAGAAGCCATCTTTTCTCCCCTTCTTTGTAACTTTTGTTTATTGCACAATTTCAACAGCTATGCAACAAATTGATCTGTAAAAATGGTAGGCCCCTTGTAGCCATAAGAATACTACAGCTGCATGTTACATGTGGGGGGGTGGTGTCAGCACCCTATCTGGCAGCCTATTATGAAGCAGCTATTATTGCCCACATACATCATTGGGGAATGATGGTTTTAAAGGGACACTAAATTCAAAATAAACTTTCATAATTCAGACAAATCATGCAATTTTAAGGGACTTTCCAATTTACTTCCATTATTAAATTTTGCATAGTCTTTGATATGCACACTTTTGAAGCCACAGCTCCTAATGAGCACGTGCACAAGTTCACAGGGTATAAATATACTATTCTGTGTTTGGCTTATGGCTGTCACATGATACAGGGGCTGGCAAAAGGGGAAAAATAATTTGTCAGAAAACATTTGCTGCATATTTGACATGCAGAGTGTGATTGCATTGCCTTTTTAGTATGCTCTTGTTAATTATGCAATTCTATTGTATGTAATGGTCTTTTAAAAGCAAATTGAAATGACTGGAGAAATCCTAATTAACTGGACGTAATGCTGGATGATCTTATATGGATACCCAAACATGCCTGAGCTACACCTTGTATCTGTGATTCCATTATTCAGGCTAATATGACATTTTGGAACAAGGTACATTTTCTTCCTAATATTGCGTCCCACCCATTACCAATTTATTCTGTTGCTGAGTTGTTACATGGCTTATATGATTTATTCGCACGTCTTTGGTGTGAGTGTGGGGTAAGGGTGCTAACTGACCTCTACTTGGTACTTTTTGCTATCTGGCCCAATTCCTTGCACCGTATGATCCACCTACCCCGTTAATATCTGAATTTAATTGCTTAAAGTGCTTCCTTCCTACATTCATGGCAATGTTTGCTGCTCCAGCCCAACAGCTGACTGGGAAAAATGACGGGCAGTCAAGAGAGCAGTTAGGAAAGCACTGGCAGTATCTTATAGAGACATTTTGCAGTTTCCTATGTTTCTCAACACAGCGTATATACTACAATTGGAATATTGTTTAAATTTTACAGTAGATCTGAAAAACTAATCTAAGGCAGTAATATCTACCAAGGCAACCATTCATTGTGTCACATTATAATTAAAGATCCTAACTCAGTGACATTTATTGCCGCTAAAGCTATTTAACCTTTCTAAACTAAATTCACCTTTATGCTGGGAGATTGCAGCCTGGTTGGTACCCAAGCTTACATCTGGTGGAAGTGCCTCAAAATTGTTGGCTTCTGGTATTGAAAATGCTGTGAAATCATGGGTATACCAGCGATCCAGATGCCCCAAGTGTGTCTTTTTCGTCTTCTCCTTGATAAATGTTCAACTATACATGAAGTTGGTGTTAGCCAGGGCTTGGTGTGATCCTTATGCACCAAATTAGGTAGTGGTTGTAAAAGAGGTGAGGGAATCGTATATATCTTCCTTGCCCAAAATAAATCTGACTTGCATAGACTGGTTTCTGGAATCTAGAGGAAGTTCTTAAGGGGATATGAAACAAAAAAAAATATTTTATGGTTCTGATAGAGCATGTTACTTTAAACAATGTTTTTATTTACTTCTATTATCAATTGTTCTTATTTCTGTCTTTTGTTGCAAAGAAGGGACATATGCTTAGCAGTCGGCCCATTTCTGGTGCACTATATAGCAGCAGTTTGCAAGAATATTATCCATGTGCAAGAGCACTAGATGGCAGCACTATTTCCTGCCATGTAGTGCTCCAGATGGCAACCTAGGTATCTCATCAACACAGAATACCATGGGAAGAATGTGAATTTGATAAAAGTGCATTGAAAACATTTAAAAAAAAATATATGCTCTGAATCAAAAAAATTTTTTTTTTTAGTTTTCTTTCCCTTTAAAGTAAAGTAAGAAATGACCTGGTAAAGCTTCTAATTTTGCTATACTAGTAATGTTCAATTTTGTTTTCTGACATTTGTTGCTGTTTAGTACAGGTTTTCAGGTTATTTTCTAGCTTTCCTTTATGCTTCTATTGTAGAACTGAGACCCAAAAGTGGCTTTGATATTTCAGGGGGAAGATCACTGTGTATAGGGGATCTTTTTTTGATACAATATTTATTTGATGCGTTACACATGCAATATTTGTATAAGTTGTTTCTACAATTCACTTTCCTTTCTTAGGAGTCCTATTATGTATGATTGCATTTTCCTCTAACCAATTGTTTTCTTTGGAAACATTCACCTAGATTACGAGTTTTGCGTTAGAGGCTATGCAGTGCTAACGAGCAGTTTTCCATCACCGCTCATGTCTTGAAGATGGACCCGCTCCGCGCCGGATGGATGAAGATAGAAGATGCCGTCTGGATGAAGACTTCTGCCGTCTGGAGGACCACTTCGCCCGGCTTGGATGAAGACTTCTCCCGGCTTTGTTGAGGACTTCGGTCCAGCTTGGATGAAGACGTCTCCCGGTAAGTCGATCTTCAGGGGGTTAGTGTTAGGTTTTTTTAACAGTGTATTGGGTGGGTTTTATTTTTAGTTTAGGGTTTGGGCGGCAAAAGAGTTAACTGCCCTTTTAAGGGCAATGCCCATCCAAATGCCCTTTTCAGGGCAATGGGGAGCTTAGGTTTTTTTAGATAGTATTTTATTTGGGGGGTTGGTTGTGTGGGTGGTGGGTTTTACTGTTGGGGGGGTTGTTTGTATTTTTTTCACAGGTAAAAGAGCTGATTACTTTGGGACAATGCCCCCGCAAAAGGCCCTTTTAAGGGCTATTGGTAGTTTAGTTTAGGCTAGGGTTTTTTTTTATTTTGGGGGGGCTTTTTTATTTTAGTAGGGCTATTAGATTAGGTGTAATTAGTTTAAATATCTGTAATTTGTTTATTATTTTCTGTAATTTAGTGTTTTTTTTGTACTTTAGCTAATTTAATTTAATTTAGGTAATTGTATTTAATGTTGTTAATTTATTTAATTATAGTGTAGTGTTAGGTTTAGTGTAACTTAGGTTAGGTTTTATTTTACAGGTAAATTTGTATTTATTTTAGCTAGGTAGTTATTAAATAGTTAATAACTATTTAATAACTATTGTACCTAGTTAAAATAAATACAAACCTGCCTGTAAAATAAAAATAAACCCTAAACTAGCTACAATGTAACTATTAGTTATATTTTAGCTAGTTTAGGGTTTATTTTATAGGTAAGTATTTAGTTTTAAATAGGAATAATGTAGTTAATGATAGGAATATTTATTTAGATTTATTTAAATTATATTTAAGTTAGTGGGTGTTTGGCTTAGGGTTAGACTTAGGTTTAGGGGTTAATAACTTTAATATAGTAGCAGCGACATTGGGGGCGGCAGATTAGGGGTTAATAAATGTAGGTAGGTGGCGGTGATGTTAGGGACGGCAGATTAGGGGTTAATAATATATAACTAATGTTTGCGAGGCGGGAGTGTGGCGGTTTAGGGGTTAATATGTTTATTATAGTGGCGGCTACGTTGGGGGTGGCAGGTTAGGGGTTAAAAAGTGTAAGTAGGTTGGGCAACATTGGGGGAGGCAGATTAGGGGTTAATAAATATAATGTAGGTGTCGGCGATGTTGGGGGCAGCAGATTAGGGGTTCATAAATATAATGTAGGTGGCGGCGGTGTCTGGAGCGGCATATTAGGGGTTAAAATTTTTATTATAGTGTTTGCAATGCGGGAGGGCCTCGGTTTAGGGGTTAATAGGTAGTTTATGGGTGTTAGTGTACTTTTTAGCACTTTAGTTATGAGTTTTATGTTACGGCATTGTACCATAAAACTCTTAACTACTGACTTTTAAATGCGTTAGGGATCTCCCAGGACAGACTCGTAATACTGGCGCTATGGAAATCCCATAGAAAAAAGACTTTACGAAGTTTACGTAAGTCATTTTGCGATAAGGCCAAAGAAGTGTACGGTGCCCCTAAACCTGCAAGACTCGCAATAGCAGCGGGCGTAAAAAAATCAGCATTAGGACCTCTTAACGCTGCTTTCTTTTACAAAGATATGACGAGTCCATGGACTTCATCCTTACTTGTGGGATATTAACCTCCTGCTAACAGGAAGTGGCAAAGAGCACCACAGCAGAGCTGTATATATAGCCCATCCCTTCCCCTCCACCCCCAGTCATTCTCTTTGCCTGTGTTATACTAGGAAGAGGTAAAGTGAGGTGTTTTATTTTCTTCAATCAAGAAGTTTTTTATTTTCCTCAGGGGGTTATGGAAGAAGATTTCTGCCCTGAGGTTGATGATCTTAGCAGTTGTAACTAAGATCCACGCTGGTCCCTGCAAGACTTCTGAAGGTAACACATGAGACATCTTCAGTGTGGAGACCGGTTTTCATGCTACAAGCAGCATTAAGGTATGTGCAGCCTTTTATTTCTGAAGAGACTTGATATATCAGAACTAGCTGGCACTTATTTCCCTGTATGGGAATGGGGTATGCAGTAGACCTGTTACATAGAGGGGTGTTACTGGAGTCCCTTGTTTTTATTTTTCTGACATAAGGGCATGATATGACACTCTGGGAGAGGCATAAAGACATTAAATCGATAACCAGTTAAACGATTGAGCTATTTTTTATTATATATCCAGCATGATTTGCTGGGATGTGTTTGGGGTGTGTTTTTATGTTCCACTTAACTGTGTGTAAAAAACCACTTCCCATGCGGTTGTGTTTGGGCCTACTCCGACATCGTCCATAAGGGGCGGGGCTTGTTTTCGCGTACTCAGATGCGCACTTCCTTCTAACAGAGAAGCAGCAAGCAGTAACTCCGGTTGCTCCTGGACAGTAGTCTCTGGCCTGGAGTGTTGGCTATTCATTCCGAAGTACCCTGGGGGCAGGTAGGCGCCACAGCACTGCTGTGGCGAGGTGCAGAGGGTATTTTTGTATAAACTGATATATTTTTCACTTTAGAGCCTTATTTATCACCTTATTCATAGGGTGCAATAATTTTTGGATATACCAATAAGTTTGACTTATTTTGGTAACAAATTAACTTTATTTAGGCAGCTTTGGAAAAATTGTTCACTTTTTCTTTCTTAAAGGCGCAGTACACGTTTTTCAAAGATTTATTTAAAGCTATAAATAAAGTGTTTAAACGACTTCTGTGGCTATTATTAGTCTGTTCAACATGTCTGACATTGAGGAATCTCATTGTTCTATGTGTTTAGAAGCTATTGTGGAACCCCCACTTACATTGTGTACCTCTTGTACTGAAAGGGCCTTACATTGTAAAGACCATATTTTAGGTCAAGATAGTGTGCCTAAGAATGATTCTCAATCTGAAGAGAATCAGGATATGCCATCCAATTCTCCCCAAGTGTGACAACCTTTAATGCCCACACAAGCGACGCCAAGTACCTCTAGTGCGTCTAATTCCTTTACTCTGCAGGAGATAGCTGCAGTTATGTCAACTACCCTTACAGAGGTATTATCTAAATTACCAGTGTTGCAGTGTAAACTCAGTAGGTCAGGTATTAATGTAAATACTGAATACTCTGATGCTTTATTAGCTATTTCCGATGTACCCTCACAGTGTTCTGAGTTGGGGGTCAGAGAATTGCTGTCTGAGGGAGAAATTTCAGACTCAGGGAATGTGTTACCTCAGACAGATTCAGACGTTATGTCTTTTAAATTTAAGCTTGAACACCTCCGTCTGTTGCTTCGGGAGGTTTTAGCGACTGTGGATGATTGTGATCCTATTATGATACCACCAGAGAAATTGTGTAAGATGGACAAATATCTAGAAGTGCCTACTTACACTGATGTTTTTCCGGTTCCTAAAAGAATTTCGGAAATTATAAAGAAGGAATGGGATAGACCAGGTATACCGTTTTCTCCCCCTCCTACTTTTAAGACAATGTTTCCCATATCAGACACCATTCGGGACTTGTGGCAAACGGTCCCTAAGGTAGAGGGAGCTATATCTACCCTGGCTAAACGTACAACTATACCTATTGAGGATAGTTGTGCTTTCAAAGACCCTATGGATAAAAAATTAGAGGGTCTCCTAAAGAAATTGTTTATTAATCAAGGTTTTCTTTTACAATCTACTGCTTGCATTGTTCCCATAACTACTACAGCAGCTTTTTGGTTTGAAGCTCTGGAAGAGTCCCTGAAGGTTGAGACTCCGTTAGATTACATTTTGGATAGAATTAAGGCTCTCAAATTAGCTAATTCTTTTATTACTTGTTCCACAGAGAAGGGTTCCTTTCTTGGGAACTCTGATAGACTCGGTAGCCATGAAAATATTTCTGACAGAGGTCAGAAAATCAAAGATTCTAAATACTTGGCGAGCACTTCAGTCCATTCCTTGGCCATCAGTGGCTCAGTGTATGGAGGTAATTGGATTAATGGTAGCGGCAATGGACATCATTCCGTTTGCTCGCTTTCATCTCAGAACGTTGCAGCTGTGCATGCTCGGACAGTGGAATGGGGATTATGCAGATTTATCTACTCAGATAAATCTGGATCAAGAGACCAGAGACTCTCTTCTTTGGTGGTTGTTGCTGGATCATCTGTCCCAGGGGACTTGTTTCCGCAGACCCTCCTGGGTGATATTGACAATGGATGCCAGCCTTCTGGGCTGGGGTGCAGTCTGGAACTCCCTGAAAGCTCAGGGTGTTTGGACTCAGGTGGAGTCTTTACTTCCAATCAATATTCTGGAACTGAGAGCAATATTCAATATGCTTCAGGCGTGGCCTCAGTTGGCTTCGGCCAAATTCATCAGATTCCAGTCGGACAACATCACAACTGTGGCTTATATCAATCATCAAGGGGGAACAAGGAGTTCCTTAGCGATGATAGAAGTATCCAAGATAATCCGTTGGGCAGAAGCCCACTCTTGTCATCTGTCAGCGATCTACATCCCAAGAGTAGAGAACTGGGAAGCAGATTTTTTAAGTCGACAGACTTTTCATCCGGGGGAGTGGGAACTTCACCCAGAGGTATTTGCCTCATTGATTCTCTGATGGGGCAGACTGGAATTGGATCTGATGGCATCTCGACAGAATGCCAAGCTTCCAAGATACAGATCCAGGGCAAGGGATCCTCAGGCTGAACTGATAGATGCCTTGGTTGTTCAGCCTAGCTTATGTGTTTCCACTGTTTTCTCTCCTCCCACGCGTGATTGCTTGAATCAAACAGGAGAGAGCTTCTGTGATCCTGATAGCGACTGCATGGCCACGCAGGACTTGGTATTCGGATCTAGTGGACATGTCCTCTCTGCTACCGTAGAAACTTCCTTTGAGACAGGACATTCTCATTCAAGGTCCTTTCCAACATCCAAATCTAATTTCTCTGCAGCTGACTGCGTGGAGATTGAACGCTTGTTTTTATCCAAGCAAGGATTCTGATTCGGTCATCAATACTTTGATACAGGCTAGAAAGCCTGTCACTAGAAAAATTTATCATAAGATATGGCATAAATATCTTTATTGGTGTGAATCCAAGTTAGGATTCCTAGGATTCTGTCTTTTCTCCAAGAAGGATTGGAGAAAGGGTTATCAGCAAGTTCCTTAAAGGGACAAATTTCTGCTTTGTCAATTCTGTTTCACAAACGTTTGGCAGATGTGCCAGTTGTTTAGTCTTTTTGTCAGGTTCTATCTAGAATTAAGCCTGTATTTAGACCCTTTACTCCTCCCTGGAGTTTGAATTTAGTTCTTCGAGTTCTTCAAGGGGTTCCGTTTGAACCCATGCATTCCATGGATATCAAATTGTTATCTTGGAAAGTTCTGTTTTTAGTTGCTATTTCTTCTGCTCGAAGAGTTTCTGAGCTTTCAGCGCTACAGTGTGATTCACCTTATCTCATTTTTCATTCTGATAAGGTGGTGTTACGTACCAAACCTGGATTCCTTCCTAAGGTTGTTTCAAATAAGAATATTAATCAGGAAATTGTTGTTCCTTCCTTATGTCCTAACTCTTCTTCTAGGAAGGAGTGTATGTTGCATAATTTGGATGTGGTCCGTGCCTTAAAGTTTTACTTACAGGCAACTAAGGATTTCCGTCAATCATCCTCATTATTCATTGTTTATTCTGGAAAGCGTAGGGGTCAGAAAGCTACGGCTACCTCTCTTTCTTTTTGGCTGAGAAGTATCATCCCCCTGGCATATGAGACTGCTGGACAGCAGCCTCTGAAAGAATTACGGCTCATTCTACTAGGGCTGTTTTTTCCACATGGGCCTTAAAAAACGATGCATCTGTTGAACAGATTTGTAAGGCTGCGACTTGGTCGTCCTTTCACACTTTTTCCAAATTTTACAAATTTGATACTTTTGCTTCTTCTGAGGCTATTTTTGGGAGAAAGGTTCTTCAAGCAGTGGTGCCTTCTGTTTAGGTTCCTGTCTTGTCCCTCCCGTTCATCCGTGCCTTTTTGCTTTGGTATTGGTATCCCACAAGTAAGGATGAAGTCTGTGGACTCGTCATATCTTTGTAAAAGAAAAGTAAATTTATGCTTACCTGATAAATTAATTTCTTTTACGATATGACGAGTCCACGGCCCACCCTGTTCTTTTAAGACAGATTTATTTTTTGTAACTTCAGTCACCTCTGCACCTTTTAGCCTTTCCTTTTCTCTTCCTATACCTTCGGCCGAATGACTGAGGGTGGAGGGGAAGGGAGGGACTATATATACAGCTCTGCTGTGGTGCTCTTTGCCACTTCCTGTTAGCAGGAGGTTAATATCCCACAAGTAAGGATGAAGTCCATGGACTCGTCATATCGCGTGGACTTGTCATATCGTAAAAGAAATTAATTTATCAGGTAAGCATAAATGTACTTTTTTTACCCTAATGCACAACTCGTAATCTAGCCGATTGATTTTGCAAGTAGAACTTTTGGAATGTAATATTTAAAAAAAAACAAAAAACGTGTACAATGGTTTGTAGGATTTGCTTTGAAATTAGTTAAATGGGGAGTATTGAGAATTAATTAATTAATCATTGGAAAAATGGACATACCTTCCACAAAAGTGTCATCCATAATATTACTATATTCACAGGCTATAAGAACAGGTTTCTGTTAAAAACACAGTAAATGGCAAGTTTGTTGTGTTAGGATTTTGTCTTCTTTAATTTAAATATTACATGCCTGGGCAATCTGATGCTTTATCTCATCTCTACTGTACAGACAAAGCCCACATCTGCTGAACAGTTACATTTGTGTCCTTAATACTGAAGAGCAGAAGGAGACCTTACAATCACATCATTTGTTTATTTGTTCTTCCTTTCTTTTGGGAAAAAAGTATTTAAATGTATCATAATACACCTCTAACTGCAGTGGGGGCACAACGAGCTCCTGCTCTGCTAGGATTTGTCATCTAGTAGCATACCTTTCCATTTGTGTTTAATATATATAATAATAATTTCTCAGTGGCTTTCTGGCTATTACACAATGTGCATATACAACTATAGTTACTGTTAGTATATATATAATACAAATATTATTTTTATTGCAGTGGGTGGGCTATAATACAAATATTATTTTTATTGCAGTGGGTGGGCTCCTGCCAGTTTTCTCTATAGGCTAGACTTTGTTGTCTAGCATCATATTATTGTGAGTCACATCACGTCAGCTATAGCCTTTACTCTGGGCAAGAAGGAACTTGATTATGAGTGGGAGGAGATAATGGAGGAAGAGATTGCACTAGAGATGGCAGGCAATAGCAAAAGTTCCTCCCCGGTTTTAGGCCAGCAGTCTCAACCTGCATTCTCTCCCTCTCCATCACCACCATCATATTCAGTTCTATAGAAGCCAGTTACTACAACAACATCATCCACTACCCATGTTGCCACCTACACTAGTAGCACTAGCAGTTCCACTGCTGCCACCACCACCATTAGCAGTTCCACCAGTAGGATACGAAAAAGTGTTCCAGTGAGGCCAGAGACAAATAGTGGTGCCACTTCTAAAACTGTCAAGGAAACCTCCATATTGGTAGAAGAGCAGGAAGAGGCGGCAACTACATCATGTCACTCAAAGGTGTAGGACCACTTTGTCAGCATTATAGATTGGCACTTTGCAAGTGCAAATTTTGTGGCAAAAAAGTTAGCCATGGGAGAATGGGGGTCATCTCACTAGCATTGGGATGAACCAACATCTCTGCACGCACCACAAAGCTGTGTTATTGAGGGAAGAAAGCAGGGCTAGCAGCAGCAACAGCACAAAACTGTCTTTAACACAGCCAAAAATGCCACCTACTAGGGGCAGCACTAGCAGCAGCAGACAGGACAGGGGACACATTGATGATAGCAGTCATCAGAGGCAGGTACTATCTTCAATATCACAATGTGTTCAGCCCATTCTAGACCATCTTGGGAGGTTTCACTTGAGGGGGGACATCAAAGCAGCAAACAAGATAAATAACCTGAATGATAGATCAGCTGCTAGCTGTAGATTATCAGGGTATCTGTAAATGTCAGTGGATAATACATATCTATATAATAAGATAAAATCAGTATGCAATCGATCAAATATTAAGGTTGAGCATGCTTAATACCAATTGCTGAATAAATTCTGTATATTACAAATCTGAGGTTCAGACATGAGAGACCTTGATAATTACATCAGGATTCAGCTGGAACCTTTCCTCCCCTCCCCACTCAATATGCTAAATTATACAATTGTTCAATCACAAACAGCCCTTTTGAAGATTCTCACCATTTCTTTTTGATCTGAGAGAAGCATATGCCAACATATGCCAACAGACATGATGTCTGAGGATTTCTTTTGAAGCTTAAATAGATTCAGAAAGAGAACCAGTTTTAGCTGAAGAAATTAGTCATTCCATCTAGGTGTTAAGTTACCCCTGCTGTTTAGATACACATCATATACTGAACCAAACAGAGACACATGTGGCATTGTAGCTGTTTAAATTCATTTTTGAAATACAACTGGTATAATTTTAAATACTGTATAAAAATGTATCATTCTCAAACATTAAATATATGCCTCAGACTGTATTAAATGTCTATATATGGATCTGGGGAAATGCAATTCAGATTGTAATGGATTAAATAACAATTGTAATAATCCCACTTTAAAATATATAACATATTTTTGTTTTTCTGTCTTCCAGACATCTAAGGGACAAATTGGGATGTATATATGCTGAGTTTAATAAGTAGCTGTGCAGTCAATTTAAAATGCTCAGGATGAGTGGTGTGACATGGTCCACTACACATGGAACATGTGACTTATTAATTAATACTAGAAAATAGAATACATTGTAAAAATATATATATATTAATCCATATGAAACTGTAGCAGCATTGATGGTAAAACTACATTTCTGGGTATCTGCTGCCACCTATGGTTCAAAAATGGTATTGCAGCAAAAAGGCATTTGGCTGCTCAGGGAGCATTTCCCAAAATAACCTATGAGATGTTCAGATCCAAGGGCGAATCAGAGACAAGCTCCATTAGGGCCACTCCAAAGACAAGCTCAGAGGGCCTATTATACCCTTTCACCAATGATTAGAATAATAAAGAGTGGGGATTATCACGTGATATAACCTCATGCAAGAGGATAGAAGAAGGCTGGCTGGCTGTTTGCTGAATATTTGACTGATAATTTTGCTGCCTTGGAACACAGTCACTATAAGCAAAATTGAGCTACCTTGTATTATCCAAATGGCAATACCTTTATTCATATGAGGTGAAACAAGAAATTCTGGAAACTGAAATATCGATTTGGTTATTTTTAGTAAAGTATACGATTGATAAATATATATAAATATTTAAATCAAAGGTATTTGGTAACTATAACTAGATTGCTGTTAGTAATTTATAAAGGGCACAATTAGTATTTTAAGCTTGTGTTTTATAGTAATGTGTAGTTTAAAACTAGTCTTTTGTTTGCCAAGTAATTTATCTTTGCAACTATATAAATATATTTTAGAATTTGCCTTATTGTAGATAAATATGAATTTATTTCATCTCAGATAACTTGGCATAGAAATTGGCTGTTAAAGTATATTGTTCTATTGTTTAACTAAGCACTGTTAAAGTTAGTGATCCATACTCTGGTATTTCATTGGGGTATTTTAATGTAATCCATTGTGAATAAGGTAAATTGTAAAGGTATATTTTTTATAATCTTTGTATAGAATATTGTAACAGTTTAAGCTTGTATAGTTTGATTCATAATCTGGTTCCTATAAATATAATTCAATGTGTTTATAACTTTAAGTAATATTAAGAATTTAGGAATTTATATTAATTTTCATTGTTTCGTATATGCATTTTAGTGGGGGTTTGTTTTAAAGAATAATTATTAAATATATTGTATTATAACCTGGCCATATACTGACAAGATGGTGCATCCTTCACCTTGCTTGAAAGGTAGTCTTTAAAGCAGCTGCTGGAGGCCATTGCTCCTAACTGGTAAAGGCTTATTTTAACAAACCTCCTTTTACCCCTATAGCAGACCCTCTAAGCTATTGGGCTGATAAGAGGGTTATGTTGCCTGTCCTGTCTACAGGAGCTCCAAATCTCCTCTCTTGTCCCTCAACTACTGTGCAAAGTGAGTGAGTGTTTTCTTTAACTGCCAATATACTGAAGCCTCAGCGCTCATAACTTCCAATGCAATTTATGGAGCAAATGGCATTTTTGAAATCCAACCTTCTAATGTAAAGTTACCCTGCCCTGCGCTTTGATGCTGATTGATTTTGAAATGTTTTACAAAGCTGCTACAGCTCCTCCTAAATTCCTTGCAGCTACTGTGGTGAAATAACATTTATTTAAAAGACACCTCCTATATCACTGCTACCTGCTTCAGTGCTTCAAAACCTTCAGAAACAGCTACCTGATGTGTGCAAGGGAATTTTTGCAAGTGTTTGTTCACCTTTCTTTGAGGTGTATTTTTGGGGTTTGTGTACTATGATCAAAGGCCTACTTTAGTAATGCTGCCTCCTGCTGCTGCCTCTTCTGCTCCTGCCCTTCCTGCTCTGTACGGTCATCAGTCAGTGCCAGATACTTAGGGAACAAGCTAGTCGTTGTGTCCAACAGAGTTTTGGTACATCTCTTTGTCTGCTTGACCTTGTATTCTTCCACTTGTTCCTGGCCCTACCTAGTGATATCCTAAATGTAGGAGCTCATTATGACAATGTCAGGCTGGAGATAAGAAGCAAAAACAAGCAATATACAATAATAAACTCTGAGTTTCCAATGATAACTACAAACTTATTATGGAACAGGTGTGTGGGAAGGTGATGAATGCAGTACTTTCCTTTTACCCATATTACTTCTACTAGTTTTACTCAACTTGTGTACCTTGCTTTGCTTTGCCAGTAGTGCTAAACTAGTTCAACTTGGGAAAGCGCTCAGACTGTAACTCTGTCCGTTCACACTCACGTGACACTCTTCACGCTCTTCACGTAGTAAACACACACTAGACGTCTGATGACGTATCCTCTTTCACTCACAATGCTCCGGTGCAAGGGAAGCTGAGCGCTCCATCAACGCTCAAATGACAATACAAAAAGCAAAAACTTCCGGCGCCCCCGGCAGCAGTGAGACTTAATCACAAATAAAACACCCAGCAAGGTAGAAGTAAGTAAATATTAATACCTGTTTATTTGGAAATTCCTTCACATATACAATTAGGCATAACGATATCCAACAGGTAGGATTGAAAAACAGCAATAGACAGGCAGCAAGGTAGAAAAATATAGAGACTGGTCAGACGCGTTTCCTTGTATTACATCCTCAGTGACCATACTTACTACCCATGATACACTGCCCTAAATACAGGTCAGCTGTTAACTCACAGCAATCAATTAGTTAATTAAAGTAAACTTAATCCTTTAAGGCAGGTTAGCATGAGCAAAGTATGTGTTTTTAACTACAAATTTTTGTCCTGACATAAATACTCAAACTAACACAAAAAATAAAAGACATAATAAACATCCTAAATGTAAAAATATGACACTATTAATTAAATACAAATGTAAATAATAAACTGAATAATAACAGTAATAAAAAAAAATTATTTAATTATTAAATAATGTCTTTTAATCATTATCAAAAAATATAAAAAAATGTTTTTCAACAATTATGTTGAATTTAGTGAACACTGTGAAAATACACTTAAATTATACTATTGATCTACAAATAGTTTTACATCCCAATCAAAGTTTAAACCTGCTGGCACCCTAGTGCCCAACTGAAAAATCCAGTAAACTTCTCTTTTACTGAGAGCAATACCTCTATTGCCACCTCTTGGGTGCCTAGGAATCAGTTGGATCGCCTGGAATGTCAGCAGTGAGCTGTCAGAGTGGTGATGTTTTTTGAAATGCAGGGAAATAGGCGTAGTGGACTCTGGATCATCAATTGAGCGTAAGTGCTCTAAAAAGCGATCTTTTAACGCACGAGTCGTTTGTCCTACATACTGCCTATAGCACCCCCTACAGGTCAAAAGGTATATAACGTAGCAAGAATTGCACGTCATATGTTCTCGAATTTCAAATGTCTTTTGATAATTCGTAGATGTAAAAGTAGTGCCAAAAGATGCAAAAGCACAAGACTTACACCTTTTACTTCCACATTTGTAAAAACCAGGTTTAATAGAGAGCCAGTTTTTTTGAGTCTGTTGACGTGGTAACATAGAGGGAGACAACATGTTCCCTAAGGTTTGTGCCTTGCGGGACACAAAGCAAATGCCCTCCCTAACAATATCTACCAAACTTTCATCAGTGGTCAATATGGGGAGAGCTTTCCTGATTATGTCACAAATCTTACCATATTCCATACTGTAGGAAGTGATGAATTTTAATTTGTTAAATTTATCTGAAGCCTTAGATTTGCCTGACACAAATAAGTCTGTTCTGTCTAACTGATCAACATCACTTTTAGTTTGGAGTAAGGCTATGCGTGAATAACCTCTCATGACTAATCTGTCAGTCAAATCACTAGAATGTTTTTCATAACTTGTAGAGCTTGTACAGTTACGTTTAATTCTCATGTATTGACTTTTGGGAATGGATTTAATAGTATGATGTGGATGACATGATTTGGCATTCAAAATTGTATTTCCAGCCATTGGTTTTCTGAACAACTCAATTTCTATACAGGATTTTTGAACATTTGAATGTAATTCAATATCCAAAAAAGGAATTGAATGTGGATTAATTTCCATGGTAAACTGTAAATTAAGTGAGTTGTTCTGTAAGTATTTGAGAAACGGGTCAAGGAGGTCTCTAGGACCTTTCCAAATCAACAAAATATCATCGATATAGCGACCAAAAAAATGTATATAATCTCTGAAGGGGTTTCCATCTCCATAGACGTGGGACAGCTCCCACCAACCCAAATATAGGTTGGCATAGGAGGGGGCAAATTTGGCCCCCATCGCCGTTGCACGCCTCTGGAGATAGAAATCCCCCTCAAACAGAAAATAATTATGGGTCAGCAAATAGTCAACTGAGACCTCAATGAACCGCTTCAATGCAATATCATATGTAGAAAAATTGTCCAAAAAGAATTTGATTGCCAAAGCTCCCTTGTCGTGAGGAATACAAGTATACAAAGAGACCACGTCAATTGTAACGAACATATAGTCCTCCTGCCAAACTAGTCTCTCAATTTGTCTGATAACATCAGACGTGTCTCTTATATAACTCATAAGGCTCAAGACCAAAGGTTTTAAATACCCATCTATCAATTCAGAAAGTGGCTCATTCAATGAGCCTATTCCTGCCACTATGGGTCTGCCAGGTGGACTGGTGGCGTGTTTGTGAACCTTCGGCAAATAATGAAATATAGCCGAAACTGGGTGCTCAGTATATAAGAAGTCAAAATTAGCCTGTTTAATAATGCCATCACTCATGGCTTGCTCCAAAATAATCTTCAATGCTGATTTAAAATAAAATACAGGATTACTTTTGAGTTTCTCATATACTGTGACATCCAAGAGTTGTCTGTATATACATTTTTTTGGTCGCTATATCGACGATATTTTGTTGATTTGGAAAGGTCCTAGAGACCTCCTTGACCCGTTTCTCAAATACTTACAGAACAACTCACTTAATTTACAGTTTACCATGGAAATTAATCCACATTCAATTCCTTTTTTGGATATTGAATTACATTCAAATGTTCAAAAATCCTGTATAGAAATTGAGTTGTTCAGAAAACCAATGGCTGGAAATACAATTTTGAATGCCAAATCATGTCATCCACATCATACTATTAAATCCATTCCCAAAAGTCAATACATGAGAATTAAACGTAACTGTACAAGCTCTACAAGTTATGAAAAACATTCTAGTGATTTGACTGACAGATTAGTCATGAGAGGTTATTCACGCATAGCCTTACTCCAAACTAAAAGTGATGTTGATCAGTTAGACAGAACAGACTTATTTGTGTCAGGCAAATCTAAGGCTTCAGATAAATTTAACAAATTAAAATTCATCACTTCCTACAGTATGGAATATGGTAAGATTTGTGACATAATCAGGAAAGCTCTCCCCATATTGACCACTGATGAAAGTTTGGTAGATATTGTTAGGGAGGGCATTTGCTTTGTGTCCCGCAAGGCACAAACCTTAGGGAACATGTTGTCTCCCTCTATGTTACCACGTCAACAGACTCAAAAAAACTGGCTCTCTATTAAACCTGGTTTTTACAAATGTGGAAGTAAAAGGTGTAAGTCTTGTGCTTTTGCATCTTTTGGCACTACTTTTACATCTACGAATTATCAAAAGACATTTGAAATTCGAGAACATATGACGTGCAATTCTTGCTACGTTATATACCTTTTGACCTGTAGGGGGTGCTATAGGCAGTATGTAGGACAAACGACTCGTGCGTTAAAAGATCGCTTTTTAGAGCACTTACGCTCAATTGATGATCCAGAGTCCACTACGCCTATTTCCCTGCATTTCAAAAAACATCACCACTCTGACAGATCACTGCTGACATTCCAGGCGATCCAACTGATTCCTAGGCACCCAAGAGGTGGCAATAGAGGTATTGCTCTCAGTAAAAGAGAAGTTTACTGGATTTTTCAGTTGGGCACTAGGTAGGCTGACCATATTGCCGCTTTAAGAAGGAACACATATGAAAAATACATATGTGAGGGTTCTTATACAAATCCATTTCTTTAAACAGCCCTGAAAACAGCCCTGACATATGTATTTTTCATATGTGTCCCTTTTTAAAGCGGCAATATGGTCAGCCTAGCACTAGGGTGCCAGCAGGTTTAAACTTTGATTGGGATGTAAAACTATTTGTAGATCAATAGTATAATTTAAGTGTATTTTCACAGTGTTCACTAAATTCAACATAATTGTTGAAAAACATTTTTTTATATTTTTTGATAATGATTAAAAGACATTATTTAATAATTAAATAATTTATTTTTATTACTGTTATTATTCAGTTTATTATTTACATTTGTATTTAATTAATAGTGTCATATTTTTACATTTAGGATGTTTATTATGTCTTTTATTTTTTGTGTTAGTTTGAGTATTTATGTCAGGACAAAAATTTGTAGTTAAAAACACATACTTTGCTCATGCTAACCTGCCTTAAAGGATTAAGTTTACTTTAATTAACTAATTGATTGCTGTGAGTTAACAGCTGACCTGTATTTAGGGCAGTGTATCATGGGTAGTAAGTATGGTCACTGAGGATGTAATACAAGGTAACGCGTCTGACCAGTCTCTATATTTTTCTACCTTGCTGCCTGTCTATTGCTGTTTTTCAATCCTACCTGTTGGATATCGTTATGCCTAATTGTATATGTGAAGGAATTTCCAAATAAACAGGTATTAATATTTACTTACTTCTACCTTGCTGGGTGTTTTATTTGTGATTGTCTCACTGCTGCCGGGTGCGCCAGAAGTTTTTGCTTTTTGTAGTGCTAAACTAGCTTCCCCATTGCTAAAATATGGTGAACAAAGAAAGACACCGTAGCGCGTGGGAGTGAGTATAAGGAAGTGCAGAGAATGGTACAGAAAGATTTATGGGTTGTAAGTACAATGGTTAGAAGGGAGTAAGACAATAGTTTGATGGAAAAAGGTAGTGTAGTATTAATTAATATTCATTTAATTATCACATGCTTTAAATTTAAATTGATTATTCTAATTATTATTTTTTTAAATTGTTGTAGTTCCATAATCTAATGTAAGTTTTGTGTTAAAATGAGTTTTTCTATTGGCTTTCCTTTGGCAATAGTGTTATGAACAAAATTATTTCCTGAATATTCTGATGAGCCAAATGCCAGCATGTCCGAAATTCTGCCAAACCAACCTTGCTAAAAATACAAAACAATGCGTTTGGACAAATCAATTTTTTTGTCTATACATATAAGGTTTAAATTCTAGGTTCTGATAAGATGAGACAGCAACATAATTAATTGGCGATGTCCTGGTCCGGAGATATCTTATAGCCACAATTTTGTTCAATAACTGTGACAATAGCACTGGATTTTATATTCTGTAAGCATATTCAATTTTTCAACAAAACTCAATCACATTTTTATTGTATGCTCAAATCACTATGAAAAAAAAACAGAAACTCACCACTATTTTCTGAGAAATACACAGTGATCTGTTGTAATATTTTCATATAATAAGTTTGGTTTTAGTAACTGAAAACCCTGATTTATTTTCTTTTCTATTAGGACTTTAATAAATTTGAACACTCTACTTTCACTTTACAGATCAGGCTCTTTATAGATAGGGCTATTCTCTGTGTCATATATCAGCAATCATAAAAACTAGTTATATGTTAAAAATAAATATTTGAATTTAAAATATCAAATGTTTTCTTTTGGATGACTATTACATTTATTGAGTAATGCTATATTTATACAATATTTTGTTTTTTACTGTGCCTATCTGCCTTAATATGTAGATGAAGATGCAATTAGTGAATATTCTGTAAACAGAATTGCTATCATATCTATTCTTATAAACTATCAGGGTTAGTACTTTGACTTTTGTATTTTCCACCCACCAAAGCAAATATCATAATATAATCTAAATCTTTCTGGTAATGAACTCTAAAATAGTTTATTTTTTATTTTTTAACTAATGAAAAATTACTATTAATGATAATCCCACAAATTTATGTTTATGAGAATATATTAAATGGTTACTTGGAATGTGTTGTGTGTGTTCTTGTAATTTGTACATGAAAAGTTATCTCATGAAAAAATGTTTAATGTCCATTTGTTTACAAAATTCTAAGTGAAGCCTTGTAAGTTACTGCCAAGGATCCCATGGACGATGCAAGAATAAAGCAATGTCAGACTGAGAGTATTTTAAGAAAAAATTAAACCCTTGTGTCTTATTGCTAAAATAATATGCAGTGGCTCCAGCCCCATGCCTGTTTAATGCATCTGTCCAGAGCACGCAATTACCGGGTCATTACATTGCCCCCTGGCCATTAGCTAACACACAAACCGGGTCTGATCTACTGTCCACTATTTTAATATGTATTATATTTAAGCAATTTGTGTAGCAAAACTTAATTTTTTAACCTTTGTATGCTTTTTGTATAGTGATCTATAAATTTACTAATTATTACTATTATCATCAGGTATTTGTAGAGCGTCAACAGATTCCGCAGATACTAAGACAAATAAAAATGTACTCTGGTGTAATCATGTTAGTCCAATAATTTAAATGGCAAAATATGGTACACATAGAACACTTGCACATACTTCAACGAGTGTGACCTGTCAGAGCACCAGCAAAGAGAGTGAGTGAATAGCGCTGGTTTGGCTGTGGGGACTGAATGTTCACGTTTTGTGCACATGATTTTATTTATCTAGTGAGTGCATTTTATTGCGTTTGAAAGTTATTGAAGTTGTCAGCTATTTTGAATTGAGGTTGTGCTTGTGCCTTGTTATTTTCAATGTAGTATCCAAATGGGAGGTATCTACAACACGTTTTAAGATAACAGCTGCACCTCCATTCACAAAGAAGAGTGGTTTAGACAAATCTATATCAGAAATACCTTGGAGTCCGTGGAACAACCATGTTACCCTGTTGGACCAAGTGATACTGATTGTAAGACTGGTAACCATGTAATACAGTCTTTTGTGACTTTTTGTATTTATTGTGCACTTTATATTTGTATTTTATCATTCATTTTTATGAATTTTACTTAATCATATTTTATCTGTGATTTTATATTGATAGTCAATATTATATAACAACATATTTTTGGTTGAATCCTGCTGAAATATCAGCCCTGTTTATTAAGACTAATGTATCTTAATAAGCAATATCATTACCGAGCTAACTTGTGCACGTTTTACAAGTTGAAAACAAAATCATCAGATTAGCGCAAGTGAACACTATGGGGTATATTTATTATAGTGCGGATGGCAGGGGTGTATTATAGCTTAGGCCAACAAGGCAGGTGCCTAGGGCAGCAGATTTGGGAGGGGCAGCACATCTGCCCTATCCTCTCTCTAAAAGTCAGCACACAGTACAGCGAGCGATAAAGTGCAGGCTTTTAAAGAGAAGACAAGGCACGAGCGCTGATTAAGGTCGCTCTGCACAGGCAGTGCTCCATTAAACCATTGTTTCATTTTGAGCCGCCGGCATTGTTGCAGTGGAAGTGTTTTTGATGAGATACTTGCATGGAGATATGCTTACAATGTGAGGCTGAAGGAGAAGACCTTGTGCTAATATGCTGCCTCCCCTTGTCAGCTGTGGTGAGTCTGCAAGGGCAGTGCTTATTGCAGGTCTTAGTAACTAACAGACTGGATGCGTCTGTGCACTGCTTAGATCAGCTTGTGATGTCTAATCATAAACTCTAACAGCTAGCTTTCTCTGCATTCATGAACCCACAGAGTAAATAGTAAATGGACACTTAAAAAGTTTCATTACTTTAATGATGGTAATGTAAGTTGTTGCATGTGAAAGGTAGTGATTGTTTCAAAGTGTATACTTCTTTCCCTCTCTTCCTCTTCTCTCTTCTTTCCCTTTCTCCCTCCCTTCCTCCCTCAACTCCCTTCCTCCCTCAACTCACTCCCTCCCTCAACTCACTCCCTTCTTTCCCTCCCTCCCTCCCTCCCTTGCTCCCTCCCCACTTTTCTCTTCTCTATCTCTCCGCTCTCTCTCCCTTTCTTCCTTCCTTCTTTAGTTCCCCTCCCTTTTCTCTCCTTTCTCTCAGGGAGACTCTCCCTTCTCTCAGTGAGAAAATGTTATGAGATGAATGCAATTCAACCCACCTGTATGCAAGTGTTTTGCTAGCCCATTTTCTTTTGAATTGTTATGAAAAACAAAACAAAAACATTTTACAAACTGACCCAATAAAATATTAAGGGGAAAAAAGGCCTAAAGCCTTTGGGGGCAGTGGGGAGCAGAATTTTGAGTGCGTAGGGCAGCACAAAACCTAAATACGCCACTGGCGGACGGACATGATACAATGTAGCGTATTATGTCCGCCGCACATCGATAAATGCTGGCATTTATCATTGCACCAGCAGTTCTTGTGAATACCGCAATACCGCCCCCTGCAGATTCACGACCAATGGGCCGCTAGCAGGGGGTGTCAATCAACCCGATCATATTCGATCAGCTTGATTTCTGTCCACCACTTCAGAGCAGGTCTTTAGACCGCTGCTTCATAACTTCTGTTTCCCGGGATCCTGAAGGCTCGCGCAGAAACAGGGGCTCCACACGGAGCTTGATAAATTGGCCCCCTAGCATAAAGTGTAAGGGATAAAAAAATGTGCACCAAATACATAACAAAATACATTAAAATAAAGTTTTATATTCATATAACATTCAAATAAAGATACCAAGAGAATGAAGAAAAATTGATAATAGGAGTAAGTTAGAAAGTTACTTAAAATTGCATTCTCTATCTGAATTGCGAAAGTTTAATTTTAACTAGACTATTTCTTTAATATTTTTTTTATTACGGTTAAAAGGTATATGGTATAAGACAGGGTGTTTGACTGGAAAGGGCTATTATGTGTATGTATGTTTTTATATATATATATATATATATATAAATATGTGTATTAGTGTGTGTATGGTGTCAGGTTAGTGCGTGGGAAATAATTGGTATTTTTTTCTAAGCCCACTCCACTAAATTCTATGGAGAGAAGTTAATGCAGTCGCGATATCTGAACTCCTGAAGTTAAACGCGCATCAGGTTTGCTCTCACGCTAAACCACCTATGTTAAAAGTTTACTTTGAACGCTGTGATCAGCGTGCCACTTGTAATCTGGCCCTATACGGGGAAGTAGACTCATTTGCAGCTGTATTTAAAATAAAATCGAAGATACATGCTATATTTCTGGATTAGAAGTTGAAAATAATGAAGTATAGTTAAGAAGAAATTGAAATACAAGTTTAAAACAATTTAGACCTCATATTTTGTAAGTAATAGAAAAGCAATATTAAATTAAGTTGAATTGAATTTGTAGCTGCTCATTTCCTTATGTACGCTAATGTTAAATAAATTAGAAATAAAACTTATTTTCATAGTGTAGAGTAGATATTTGGCTTGTATTTGACATTTTATTTTAAAGTATTATATGGAAATACTTATTGTTAATTCCTTTCTTTGCCAAATAAAATATGTCTCTCAGAGTCAGACAATGGCCTAAAAAGTATTACACAAAGTATTGTGTTTAAAAATATATGGAACTGAATTCAGTCTTTTAATGTAATTACTTTTTGAAGTCATACTGGAACCTGCTTTAACAAAGCTTGCAAATAAATGTAAACAACCCAGGAAGCATAAAGGATACATGGCACATTCATTTCTATGGGACTTTAGGTTCAACCCCTTTGTTTATGAGTCTTATTTCTTTATGGTTTGGTTTATGTGGCTGTATTTACTAAACAGAAACATAGAAATATAGATTACGACAGCAACATGCAGGATTATTAAAATAATGAATCAATTTATCAGTATAAACCTTTGCCTGATGTGCAATGCACATTTTAAATGAAAACTACAAACCATTCAGTCTATTTATGTAAACTCAAACCAGATAAAGCTGTACATTCCCAGCTATTGGCTCTCTAGTTCCCTCAAACTTTCTACAGTCCCATTGTCTCATATACTGTCTCAGTATTCAACTGGTTCATCACACTTTGTCTATGCCATCCTATTATATATTACGCTATTTTACATTCCCATCGTCTCTTATACTGTCTTAATATTCAACTGGTTCATCACACTTTGTCTATGCCCTCCTTTTACATACTCCCTAATTCTACATTCCTATAGTCTCATATACTGTATCCTTATTCCACTGGTTCATCACACTTTGTCTATGCCCTCCTATTATATATTCCACTATTTTACATTCCCATCGTCTCTTATACTGTCTTAATATTCCCCTGGTTCATCACACTTTGTCTATGCCCTCCTATTATATATTCCGCTTTTTTACATTCCCATCGTCTCTTATACTGTCTTAATATTCAACTGGTTCATCACACTTTGTCTATGCCCTCCTGTCCTTTTACATACTCCCTAATACTACATTTTTATAGTCTCATATACTGTATCCTTATTCCACTGGTTCATCACACTTTGTCTATGCCCTCCTATTATATATTCCACTATTTTACATTCCCATCGTCTCTTATACTGTCTTAATATTCCACTGGTTCATCACACTTTGTCTATGCCCTCCTATTATATATTCCGCTATTTTACATTCCCATCGTCTCTTATACTGTCTTAATATTCTACTGGTTCATCACACTTTGTCTATGCCCTCCTTTTACATACTCCCTAATTCTACATTCCTATAGTCTCATATACTGTCTCCTTATTCCACTGGTTCATCACACTTTGTCTATGCCCTCCTATTATATATTCCGCTATTTTACATTCCCATCGTCTCTTATACTGTCTTAATATTCTACTGGTTCATCACACTTTGTCTATGCCCTCCTTTTACATACTCCCTAATTCTACATTCCTATAGTCTCATATACTGTCTCCTTATTCCACTGGTTCATCACACTTTGTCTATGCCCTCCTATTATATACTCCCTTATTCTACATTCCCATGGTCTCATACTGTCTCAGTATTCCATTGGTTCATCACAATAGGAGGGCATAGACAAAGTATGATGAACCAGTGGAATATGGAGACAGTATGTCTATTGTCTTTGACTTTGTCTATGCCCTTCTATTACATACTCCCTTATTCTTCATTCCCATTGTCTCTTATACTGTCTCAGTATTCCACTGGTTCATCATACTTTGTTTATGCCTTCCTATTACATACTCCCCTGTTCTACATTCCTATCATCTCTTATACTGTCTCAGTATTCCACTGGTTCATCACACTTTGTCTATGCTCTCTTATTACATACTCCCTAATTCTACATTTCCATAATCTCTTATACTATCTCAGTATTCCACTGGTTCATCATACTATGTCTATGCCCTCCTATTAAATACTCCCCTATTGCTGTATATACTGTATATTATACAAATCCTATCAGGGCACATGCCTACATATTATTTGTTTCTTTTAATCCAAAAACAGCAGAACCATGACAAAATGTGTAAAAAGTTTTTTTGGACAGCACTGGCAGGAATGACTCTAAACCTTATAATGTTAAAGTACTATTTAAGGTAATCAAACATCTAAACATCAGGTGTGGTCATTTTTTTAACTTTTAATTCTCAATGCCCCCTTCTCTGCTTTCTCTGCTAATTTTAACTGCACAGAATTGTTTACCTTGCTAAATCTATTTGCTAAATTAAATGTACTATTCAGAACACTGATTTAAAACCTAAAACTAAATCACTGTGTTTTTCTTTTATTTTTCTGGGTAGTTTAGATGATTAATTAGTATGAAACTAAAATGAATATAACAAATGTACAACAAAACCTTTATGTCATTTCCTGTTGGATCATCACGATTTGGTCATGACTTCATTAATATATTACAAAGAATGCAATTGTATAAAATTGCTTCTAATGATGTAATTATGACTGCATTTGTACTTGCCCGTTTATATTCTTTGTTACACTTGACTGGTTATGTAGTGATGGAGACGTTTGGTAGCCATTCTAGCCTGGAGAAACAAAGAGTAATTATAGATTGCAGCAATGTTCTGTTATTTTTCAGTTAACAAATTTTTTAAGACACAAAAATCCAAGTTTGCTTTGCAATATGCATATGTAAATATTCTGTAACTAATCCACTGATTTATCTTCTCTTTACCATTTGCAAAAAAAAACAATAGGCAATCTCTTTATTTTATTTTCTATGCTTCCATAGGAAGAATACAACTGTAATGTATTACTCTTTTTAATAAACTTTAACTGAGCATCAACAGAAATTCCCATGGTTTGGTGAGTCTTTGGAATGCCCGTCTCTAAGTGCTTCTTGAAAACATTTTTTTTAAGCTCCCTAAATAAAATCTACTCCAAGAATGGTGAGATGAGGTGAAAACATAAAAAAGAGATTGAATGTGTGAGATATCTTGTATGTCCATGAGAGCCACACTATCTGTATTGTGAGGGCTTGGAGATCCATGAGGACCTACATGAATTTAGGTGCTCAAACCCCAAAACTTTACTGACCCATAAGACTCACAATTAAAAAAGTATGTGTTCTACATTTTTATTATGGCAGAAGCAAGTACACCAGGGCAGAACTGCCATTGGTGCAGCTATCTATCTATCTATCTATCTATCTATCTATCTATCTATCTATCTATCTATCTATCTATCTATCCATCTAATCTATCATCTTTCTATCTATCTATCTATCTATCTATCTATCTATCTATCTATCTATCCATCTATCTATCTATCTATCTATCTATCTATCTATCTATCTATCCGTCTGTCTGTCTGTGTATCTTAGCAGTTCAGCTTTTTAATCCCCAGCACAGGTGTGTCTCCTAGATTGCCAGAGAGTTAACTCCATCACAGCTGACTACTTTAAACATAAGTGTTTACAGTGTAATTATGAGTGCCAGGATTTCCCATTTCTTATTCAATGCCATTACAATGTGCCATAATGTCCCCCTTTTCTCTACCTTTAAATAGACGTTTAAGTTATTCTTATGTATTCATAGTCTATATCAGCAATTTAGCACTGTCTTGCAAAATATCTGCCCTAAAAAAAAAAGCATCTCAATTGTCATCTTGTAGTCATAGGGACATTCTTGTTGAAAGGCTTTACATGTTGTCACATTGGATTCAAATATAGGATTTTGGAATTCTGTTTTATAAAGATTCATTCATTCTTTTCTGTGAAAAAGCAGGTTGTTTGAAGAAATGAGGTATATTCTATTGGTTCTTTGGAATGCAGTATGGAACTTGGCTAATACTTCCACATGGGCCTGTATCTAACAACCTCTATCTTGACATAACATACACCTAGATTACGAGTCTTGCGATAGCCTTAAAAAGCAGCGTTGAGAGGTCCCAACGCTGCTTTTTAACGCCCGCTGGTATTACGAGTCTGGCAGGTACAGGTGTACCTCTCACTTTTCTTCCCGCAACTCGAGCATACCGCAAATCCCCTTACGTCAATTGCGTATCCTATCTTTTCTATGGGATTTTCCTAACGCCGGTATTACGAGTCTTGGAGAAAGTGAGTGGTACACCCTCTCCTGTCAAGACTCCTACCGCATTTAAAAGTCAGTAGTTAAGAGTTTTATGGGCTAACGCCGTAACATAAAACTCTTAACTAAAGTACTAAAAAGTACACTAACACTCATAAACTACCTATTAACCACTAAACCAAGCCCCCCCCCCACATTGCAAACACTAAAATAAAGTATTTAACCCCTAATCTGCTGACTGGACATCGCCGCCACTTAAATAAATATATTAACCCCTAAACCACCGCACTCCCGCCTCGCAAACACTAGTTTAATTTTATTAACCCCTAATCTGCCGTCCCTAACATCGCCACAACCTAACTACAATTATTAACCCCTAATCTGCCGCCCCCAACGTCGCCGCCACTGTAATAAATACATTAACCCCTAAACCTAAGTCTAATCCTAACCCTAACACCCCCCCCTAATTTAAATATAATTTAAAATAATCTTAATAAAATTACTACAATTAAATAAATAAATCCTATTTAAAACTAAATACTTACCTATAAAATAAACCCTATCGGAACAGCCAATAGAATGCGAGCTCAATCCTATTGGCTGATTGGATCAGCCAATAGGATTGAACTTCAATTCTATCGGCTGATTGCATCAGCCAATAGGATTTTTCCTACCTTAATTCCGATTGGCTGATAGAATCCTATCAGCCAATCGGAATTGAAGGGACGCCATCTTGGATTACGTCATTTAAAGGAACCTTCATTCTTCAGTTGGACTTCGTTTGAAGAGGATGCTCTGTGTCGGCTGGATTGAAGATGGACCCGCTCCACTCCGAATGGATGAAGATAGAAGATGCCGTCTGGATGAAGACTTCTGGCCATCTGGATATCCTCTTCTGCCCTGATCGGATGAAGACTTCGGACCCTCTGGAGGACCACTTGTGCCCGGCTGGGTGAAGACGTCTCAAGGTAGGGTGATCTTCAAGGGGTTAGTGTTAGGTTTTATTAAGGGGGGATTGGGTGGGTTTTAGAGTAGGGTTGGGTATGTGGGTGGTGGGTTTTAATGTTGGGGGGGTATTGTATTATCTTTTACAGGTAAAAGAGCTGATTACTTTGGGGCAATGCCCCGCAAAAGGCCCTTTTAAGGGCTATTTGTCATTTAGTGTAGGGTAGGGAATTTTATTATTTTGGGGGTATTTTTTATTTTATTAGGGGGATTAGAGTAGGTGTAATTAGTTTAAAAAAATTGTAATTATTTTTTTATTTTCTGTAATTTAGTGTTTGTTGTTTTTCGTACTTTAGTTTAGTTTATTTAATTGTAGTTAATTGTAGTTAATTGTAGTTAATGTAGGGAATTCATTTAATTACAGTGTACTGTTAGGTTGTTGTAACTTAGGTTAGGGTTTATTTTACAGGTAAATTTGTATTTTTTTTAGCTAGGTAGCTATTAAATAGTTAATAACTATTTAATAACTCTTCTACCTAGTTAAAATAAATACAAACTTGCCTGTAAAATAAAAATAAATCCTGAGATTGCTACAATGTAACTATTAGTTTTATTGTAGCTAGCTTAGGGTTTATTTTATAGGTAAGTATCTGGTTTTAAATAGGATTAATTTATTTAATTGTAGTAATTTTATTAAGATTATTTTAAATTATATTTAAATTAGGGTGTGTGTTAGGGTTAGGATTAGATTTAGGTTTAGGGGTTAATGTATTTATTATAGTTGGCAGCGATGTTGGGGCGGCAGATTAGGGGTTAATAATTGTAGTTAGGTTGCGGCGACGTTGGGGGCGGAAGATTAGGCGTTAATAAATATAATGTAGGTGTCGGCAATGTTGGGGGCAGCAGATTAGGGGTTCATAAGTATAATGTAGGTGGTGGCGGTGTCCAGAGCGGCAGATTAGGGGTTAATAATATAAAGCAGGTGTCGGCGATGTTGGGGGAGGCAGATTAGGGGTTAATAAGTGTAAGATTAGGGGTGTTTAGACTCGGGGTTCATGTTAGGGTGTTAGGTGTAGACATAAAAATTATTTCCCCATTGGAAACAATGGGGCTGCATTAGGAGCTGAACACTGCTTTTTTGCAGGTGTTAGGTTTTTTTTCAGCCAGCTCAGCCCCATTGTTTCCTATGGGGAAATTGTGCACGAGTACGTTTAGCCAGCTTACCAGTTTACCGCTGACTTAAGCAACGCTGGTATTGAGGTGAGATGTGGAGCTAAATTTTGCTCTATGCTCACTTTTTAGAGGCTATCGCCGGGTAGAAAAAAACCTGTAATACCAGCGTTGTCTTAAGTGAGCTGTGAGAAAAAAGGCTTGTTAGCACCGCAAGCCTTATCGACAAAAACTTGTAATCTAGCCGATAGACTTTTTGTCTGGGTATGATCTGGTTTAAACATTAGTGAAGTCAGTGGAGACCTGTTTCTTTCTTAAAGGGACATGAAACCCAAAAAATTTCTTTCATGATTCAGATACAGAATACAATTTTAAACAACATTCCAATTTACTTCTATTATCTAATTTGTTTAATTCTTTAGATATCCTTTGCTGAAGAAATAGCAATGCACATGGGTGAGCCAATCACATGAGAGATCTATGTGCAGCCACCACTGCTACTGCTACAAGCTACTGAGCCTATCTAGATATGCATTTCAACAAAGGATATCAAGAGAATGAAGCAAATTAAATAATAGAAGTAAATTGTAAAGTTGTTTAAAATTACATGCTCTGTCTAAATCATGAAAGAAAATCATTGGGTTTCATGTTCCTTTAACAAAGCAATGAAATAGAAGTCAGATTATTTCATTTAGCTAATTTCTTTTGTATTGTGTTTAAATCTGTAAACCAATTTGTTTCTCTATCCTAATGCACTGATCTTTTTGTATTAAGTAAACATTTCTTGCATTTCTCTCAATCCATATATTCAAAGAGTTTTGTTTACTCATGATTACTAACATTTGGGTGCATAAATATCATTTTAAACTGTGTATTTAGGCAAATCGTGCAGAGACAAGTTAAATTGTACATTGCAAATCTACATATAGAAAGTATTGCTGTCATATCATGCTTGTAAGTTCCTACCAACTTCTTCACTACTACTGAATACTGGGAAATGTTCTCCAGTCTGATTTTTTTTAATTTTATTATTTGGCAGTGCAGAAAGAAAGACTAAATAATAAATTTGCATTAACAGAAAACTCACTTTAGCCTCCAATAGCAATACACAGAATGTAAAAAAATAACAAACCTTTACAATCAAGAATATGATATTTACGTAGCCCTTTGGACACAGTGTGGCTTTCCAAGGTGGTACACATAATGAGACTGTGAAAAGCAGTGTTATAGAAAATCCTGATGCACTGCTACAGCTAAGAAGTGACTCGTGACTGGCCTAACTTAATATTGAAGATATGAATCATTACTATCATGTATGTATCAGGACAAGCAAACACAAATAGATTGGCCTAGCGCTATTGTCCCTTGGACAAGTAATTGGTGTTTGATTTTATTTCTTAATTTCCACAAGGCTATGTAATATACCTTACTTGAATAAGCATGTCAGATGGGTGTATGTTTGGCTATATTAAAGGTAGGTATATATTATACAAGCAAGAAATAAAAATAAATAAATATATAAAACAAAGTTATCACCAGGATTCAGTGCATACAGATGGTAAAATACAAATATTATGGTTGAAGCTTAACATAGATCTAAACAAGAAATACAAAAAAACAAACAAATAGTTATCCACCAGGATTCAGTGCATACAGATGGTAATATACAAATATTATGGTTGAAACCTAACGTATATCTAAAGAATGTGGGATTTCAAAAATGTATGTTACAGTGGGTTTGGAATGTTGTCTAAATTATGTGAAGATTTTTGCCAAGTAAGCTAATCAAATATAATGGGAAAGATTGGAATCTTGCCAAGGAATATAACAGGATAGTTTTTATCATTATACAAATATTATGTCACCTTAGTAAGACTAAATAGGACAAAAATTAAAGTGATGTGATACTCAAATGTTAAATTATTTGAAAGGGATGCAGCATATCTGTAAAAAGCTGAAAATATCACATCAAAATCTTTAAAAATGGAAGATATTTTACCTCAAAATTTCCTCTGTAGATACACTCCATTGTAAAAAGACTTTAAACATCCAATCAGGGTTCTGTGGTACTCATCTTTTATTGATCTGTATAGATATCAACAAAAACAGGTAAATACCGGAGATGCAGCTCCTGTCGAATAAATCAAAAGCCAATATTATTCTTACGTTTTCTATACCTCCATCACTTGGAGGAATACACAGAAAATCAATTATACTTATAATATAATGGTGTTATTGCCAACATCATGATGAAAATTATAATAATAATAATAAAAAAAAGAAAATCTACTTGGATCAGATCATTCCTCTCTGTCAGTGCCCTGGATAGGTCCAATCATACAGCCATTCTCCTTTTAAATTGGCCTCTACGATAAAATTAAAGGATCTAAATGGATAGATTATAAGTTCCAATCAGGGTTCTAGTTCCAGGACTTGCAAGAGAGTGGGCCATCTGGTATATGCAGACACACTTTATTTCTCTCTTAAGCTTAAAGGGATAGTAAAGTCCAAATTAATTAATTTCATGATTTAGATAGGGCATGTCATTTCAAACAACTTTTTAATTTACTTTTTTCATTACATTTGCTTTGTTCTTTTGCTATTCTTAGTTGAAACTAAACCTAGGTAGGCTCATATGCAAATTTCTAAACCCTTGAAGACTGACTCTCATCTAAAAGCATTTGGCAGTTTTTTCACAGCTAGAGGGCGTTAGTTCATGTGTTTCATATAGATAACATTGTGCTCATGCACGTGAAGTTATTTAAGAGTCAGCACTGATTGCCTGTAATGCAAGTCTGTCAAAAGATCTGAGATAAAGAGGCAGTCAGCAGAAGCTTAGATACAAGGAAATTACAGAGTTAAACAGTATATTTCTATAATAGTGTTGGTTATGCAAAACTAGGGAATGATAAAGGGATTATCTATATTTTTAAACAATAACATTTTTGGTGTTTACTATCCCTTTAATCAAGTTTACTATAAAATCTTGAGGATTTCTGTGAAATCTCATGAAATCACAATAAAGGAAAGTGTTAACTCAGTGTTGATTAAAGGGACAGTATACTATAACATTGTTTTTCCCTTAATGTGTTTCCAATTACTTTTTTTTTTTACCAGCTGCAGAGTATAAAATGTATGAGATTTGCTTTTTTAAGGCTTATTTGTGTATATGAATTAGCTGATTATCGCCTAGATTTAGAGTTTGGGCTACCGCTGGTATTTAGAGTCTTGTAGGTAAGGGTCTAACGCTCACTTTGCAGCCGCAACTTTTCCATACCGCAGATCCCCCTACGCCATTTGCGTATCCTATCTTTTCAATGGGATCTTTCTAACGCCGGTATTAAGAGTCTTGGCTGAAGTGAGCGTTAGAACTCTAACGACAAAACTCCAGCCGCAGCAAAAAGCCAGGAGTTAAGAGCTTTATGGGCTAACGCCGGTTTATAAAGCTCTTAACTACTGTGCTCTAAAGTACACTAACACCCATAAACTACCTATGTACCCCTAAACCGAGGCCCCCCCCCACATCGCCGCCACTCTAATAAAATTTTTTAACCCCTAATCTGCCGACCGCACACCGCCGCCACCTACGTTATCCCTATGTACCCCTAATCTGCTGCCCCTAACACCGCCGACCCCTATATTATATTTATTAACCCCTAATGCCGCCCCCAATGTCGCTGCCACCTACCTACACTTATTAACCCCTAATCTGCCGACCGGACCTCACCGCTACTATAATAAAGTTATTAACCCCTAATCCGCCTCACTCCCGCCTCAATAACCCTATAATAAATATTATTAACCCCTAATCTGCCCTCCCTAACATCACCGACACCTAACTTCAAGTATTAACCCCTAATCTGCCGACCGGACCTCACCACTACTCTATTAAATTTATTAACCCCTAAAGCTAAGTCTAACCCTAACACCCCCCTAAGTTAAATATAATTTTTAATCTAACAAAATAAATTAACTCTTATTAAATAAATTATTCCTATTTAAAGCTAAATACTTACCTGTAAAATAAACCCCAATATAGCTACAATATAAATAATAATTATATTGTAGCTATTTTAGGATTAATATTTATTTTACAGGCAACTTTGTATTTATTTTAACCAGGTACAATAGCTATTAAATAGTTAATAACTATTTAATAGCCACCTAGTTAAAATAATTACAAAATTACCTGTAAAATAAATCCTAACCTAAGTTACAATTAAACCTAACACTACACTATCAATAAATTAATTAAATAAACTACCTACAATTACCTACAATTAAACCTAACACTACACCAGTGATTTTTAACCTTTTTTTTGCCATGGCACACTTTTTTACATTAAAAAATCCTGTGGCACACCACCATCCCAAAATTTTAAAAAAATCACACATTGTAGCCTAATACAGCATATATATATACACATACACACAAACACACACATACTGTATGTATTGTGCTGTTATGCCATGCCTCCTACAAACTACCCCTGCACTGGGAGTAAAAAACAAGCAAAGTTTAAAAAATATGTCACACTGTTGTCAGTCTGCCATGGCACACCTGAGGATCTCTCACGGTACACTAGTGTGCCACGGCACACTGGTTGAAAAACACTGCACTACACTATCAATAAATTAATTACATAAAATACCTACAAATAAATACAATTAAATAAACTAACTAAAGTGCAAAAAATAAAAAAAGAACTAAGTTACAAAAAATAAAAAAATAAGTTTCAAACATTAGAAAAATATTACAATTTTAAGCTAATTACACCCACTCTAAGCCCCCTAATAAAATAACAAAGCCCCCCAAAATAAAAAAATGCCCTACCCTATTCTAAAATAAAAATAGAAAAGCTCTTTTACCTTACCAGCCTTTAAAAGGGCCTTTTGCATGGCATGCCCCAAAGAATTCAGCTCTTTTGCCTTTAAAAAAAACATACAATACCCCCCCCAACATTACAACCCACCACCCACATACCCCTAATCTAACCCAAACCCCCCTTAAATAAACCTAACACTAAGCCCCTGAAGATCTCCATACCTTGAGTCGTCTTCACCCAACCGGGCACCGATGGACCAAAAGAAGACATCCGGAGTGGCAGAAGTCTTCATCCTATCTGGGCAGAAGAGGACATCCGGACTGGTAGACATCTTCATCCAAGCGGCATCTTCTATCTTCATCCATCCGGAGCGGAGTGGAGCCATCTTCTTCCAGCCGACGCGGATCCATCCTCTTCTACCGACGCCTACTCGCCGAATGACGGTTCCTTTAAATGACGTCATCCAAGATGGCGTCCCTCGAATTCCGATTGGCTGATAGGATTCTATCAGCCAATCGGAATTAAGGTAGGAAAATTCTGATTGGCTGGTGGAATCAGCCAATCAGATTGAGCTCAAATTCTATTGGCTGTTCCGATCAGCCAATAGAATGCAAGCTCAATCTGATTGGCTGATTGGATCAGCCAATCGGATTGAAATTGAATCTGATTGGCTGATTAAATCAGCCAATCAGAATTTTCCTACCTTAATTCCGATTGGCTGATAGAATCCTATCAGCCAATCGGAATTCGAGGGACGCCATCTTGGATGATGTCATTTAAAGGAACCGTCATTTGGCGAGTAGGCTTAGGTAGAAGAGGATGGATCCGCGTCGACTGGAAGAAGATGGCTCCGCTCCACTCCGGATGGATGAAGATAGAAGATGCTGCTTGGATGAAGATGTCTACCGGTCCGGATGTCCTCTTCTGCCCGGATAGGATGAAGACTTCTGCCGCTCCGGATGTCTTCTTTTAGTCCATCGGTGCCCGGTTGGGTGAAGACGACTCAAGGTAGGGAGATCTTCAGGGGGTAGTGTTAGGTTTATTTAAGGGGGGGTTTGGGTTAGATTAGGAGTATGTGGGTGGTGGGTTGTAATGTTGGGAAGGGGTATTGTATGTTTTTTTTTTTACAGGCAAAAGAGCTGAATTCTTTGGGGCATGCCCCGCAAAAGGCCCTTTTAAGGGCTCGTAAGGTAAAAGAGCTTTTCTATTTTTATTTTAGAATAGGGTAGGGCATTTTTTTTATTTTAGGGGCTTTGTTATTTTATTAGGGGGCTTAGAGTAGGTGTAATTAGCTTAAAAAAATATTTTTCTAATGTTTGTAACTTATTTTTTTATTTTTTGTAACTTAGTTCTTTTTTTATTTTTTGTACTTTAGTTAGTTTATTTAATTGTATTTATTTGTAGGTATTTTATGTAATTAATGTATTGATAGTGTAGTGTTAGGTTTAATTGTAGGTAATTCTAGGTAGTTTATTTAATTAATTTATTGATAGTGTAGTGTTAGGTTTAATTGTAACTTAGGTTAGGATTTATTTTACAGGTAATTTTGTAATTATTTTAACTAGGTAGCTATTAAATAGTTATTAACTATTTAATAGCTATTGTACCTGGTTAAAATAAATACAAAGTTGCCTGTAAAATAAATATCAATCCTAAAATAGCTACAATATAATTATTATTTATATTGTAGCTATATTAGGGTTTATTTTTCAGGTAAGTATTTAGCTTTAAATAGGAATAATTTATTTAATAAGATTTATTTCGTTAGATAAAAATTATATTTAACTTAGGGGGGTGTTAGTGTTAGGGTTAGACTTAGCTTTAGGGGTTAATAAATTTAATAGAGTAGCGGTGAGGTCCGGTCGGCAGATTAGGGGTTAATACTTGAAGTTAGGTGTCGGTGATGTTAGGGATGGCAGATTAGGGGTTAATAATATTTATTATAGGGTTATTGAGGTGGGAGTGAGGCGGATTAGGGGTTAATAACTTTATTATAGTAGCGGTGAGGTCCGGTCGGCAGATTAGGGGTTAATAAGTGTAGGTAGGTGGCGGCGACGTTGGAGGCAGCAGATTAGGGGTTAATAAATATAATATAGGGGTCGGCGGTGTTAGGGGCAGCAGATTAGGGGTACATAGGGATAACGTAGGTTGCGGCGCTGAACGGAGCGGCAGATTAGGGGTTAATAATATAATGCAGGTGTCAGCGATAGCGGGGGCGGCAGATTAGGGGTTAATAAGTGTAAGGTTAGGGGTGTTTAGACTCGGGGTTCATGTTAGGGTGTTAGGTGCAGACATAGGAAGTGTTTCCCCAAAGGAAACAATGGGGCTGCGTTAGGAGCTGAACGCTGCTTTTTTTGCAGGTTTTTTTCAGCTCAAACGGCCCCATTGTTTTCTATGGGGATATCGTGCACGAGCACGTTTTTTAAGCTGGCCGCGTCCGTAAGCACCGCTGGTATCTAGAGTTGCAGTGGCGTTAAATTATGCTCTACGCTCCCTTTTTGGAGCCTAACGCAGTGAAAGCCCAGCCATTCTGTGAACTCTAAATACCAGCGGTATTTAAAAGGTGCGGGAGAAAAAAAGCACGCGTAGCTAACGCACCCCTTTGACCGCAGAACTCTAAATCTAGCGGTTTGTGTTTTGAAGCCACAACCTAATAAAATGGGTTGAGCTTGTAGGTATAATCAGATCTCTTTACTTTATCACATTGTGTAGATATATCTGATTATTTATCTTATATCTGTCCATAAACTAATCACTAATGCTTGTAGAGAACAATGTAAAATTAACATTTTATTACCTTATCTCTTCTATAACCCACTGGGAGTGTAATTATTTCTACTGGCTGTGTTAACAGAGCTTGGCCTTGAGGCAAAAAAAAATCAGGAAGGGTGGGGATACCACAGGCTAAATAAACTATTTCAAATGCCAATATAAGGGTGATGGAAATTCTTGTAAACAATTTATTACACTCCAGCAGGTAAAGTGGATCATTGGGAACAAATTAAAGGGGAGAAAATGTTGAGTAAACTGTCCCTTTAAGCTAATTGGCTATTTTTTTTTCACCATACAGAGAAGTTCAAATTATATTTTCTTGTCTTCTTTTATGGTTATGCTGCAGCACTTTCAAATAACTCAGCCAGGGCCGGATTTACAGCCCAGGTTCCTATAGGCACCAAAATTTTAAGGGCCCCCCAACGCGCTCCCAGTTCACATGTATGAACCAATAGATACAGCCTAAAACGTTATAGAATTATGATTTTTTTTTACAGCAGCTGCTAATTTTGCCACATAAAAGGCAGTCCATGATCTGTAACAAACCACTCCAGACAGTATTTGCCCAGTATGATGAGAATCCATTTAGAACAGTATTTTTTTTTAAATATAATTTATACAAGAATAGTGCAGGTTGTATAGACTGGGGCTTTATTTAGAAACTTTGCTGACCAAGCCTGCAATGTGCACAATCAACAAAGGGTCAGTTGTATTTTAAAGTGTGTTTATCCTGTACAACAGCCCTGGCATTTTGCATTTTAGTAATAATATTCATACCTATGGTATTTTATATGAAAGACCGCCCTCTGACTGTACAATCTGTCATTTTGATTTTGACAGCCGCTGCTGCTGCAGCTGATACGCATACCTTCTACTCAGGGCACTCTGTAATAGCGCACAAATAGAGTGCACTCAGAGCGCTCTGTAATAGCTCATAAATAGTCACTCACTGTCACTCCCCATAAAAGAACCAACCCCCACACACTTACTCTCAGGCTGCTCTAGCTGCTCTGTCCGCATTCACTGGAGAAACGGACTAGACTGGCGGCCATCTTTGTTTAGGGCAAAATTATTATCTACTATGGTGAGTGAGGGCAGAGCCGCAGAGGTGTGCAGAAAAGGCATATGGAGCAGAGAGACAGGTGCCCCTCTATGGAAGACGCCTATAGGCACATGCTTACTCTGCCTAATGGTAAATCCGGCCCTGAACTCAGCATATGAGTATCATGTCCCTTTTCATACAGAAGAATTAGCATAAAATAGTGTAGTGATCAAGAAAATGGCTTCTACAGACAATTGTAACATTATCCAAAATGTCACAATGCAATGGGGTTAGATATAAATGGATTTAATAGTGTTTGTGGATTAACAATATAAAATATTATCAATCCAAGTTCATGTAGCACTTACTTTCTCAAATCAATTGAGCTAGTGTACTGCCATCACAAATTATAAATATTATATTATCACCCATAAAAGCTAAGCATTAATTTTTCTGGCATTTTAATGCTGGATGGCAGTCATGATAGAATTGCTTTTTTAAAATACTAATTTTCCTTTTTTTTGGATATGCATTAAGGGCTGAACTACAAGTGTAGTGCTATTTAACGCTCCCGCCCGATCGTTAACGGTGCTAGAAGTAAGCAAAAAAAATAGATATGTATTTAAAGGCAGCTCTTTTATTTGGACAATAGAACCTACTTGTATATAGTGTACATTTAAGTTAGAGGAATCCTCTAATATACTTATTTTTGTATACATGACCTCTAAAAATGTTGAGTTCATCTATTCAGTGAGAAAGGCCATATTGCTATTAATGTAGAAAAAGCACTTTCTAATGTTCTTTAACCTTCTGCCATTTGGACTGGTTTTTCCAAACAGAAATGTTTGACTAAGTGGCCCATTAACATTGTAGTTAGGAAAATGTAGCTTTTTACCACAAGACCTATTGCTAGATATTTCTATGCTGATATTCAAACCACTTCACAAAACTAAAACTCTTGAGTGGATTTTGACTCAAAAACAGCGCCAGTTCCAAGTTCTCCACAATCTAAGTAAAGCAAATGCCAGACTCTGTTTACATAATGGTAATCAGCATAGCTAATGTAAAATACACTAGCATGAATTATGATAAATTTTCTGACTTGGGATAAAGATAACGCGTGGAGGTGGAAGTAGAGGATATCTTTAAAGAGGAAAATTGATGAACAAGCATTCCCTTCTCATGGCCTTCAAAATGCTATAATTTATCTTTTACCACTGGGATTTTCTATTCAAGAGAATGGAATGTGTGGATTTAATGAACCCAAAGTAAAAATACGTTGTCACTACGTTCAACTTCTATTCACCTTACAAAAGGAAAACATATTGTGTGTGTGAGGTAAAAATATATTGTTTATTTGTAAATATGTTATATTCCTTAGCCCTGAAGAAGGAGGCACAATAAATAAGACATAAAACAATGCAGGATGATTATGTGAGACATACACACATACAGTAGTGATACAATGCTAACAAGGCTATTATAAAGCTCCCAATCAGCTGCATTATAATGTTTTTTTGTATTAAAATCCCCTTTTTAAGGGAGCAAGAAAAATAGCACCGTCTTGTAAATTTTTGGCTATGATATCTTAAGGAATTGGGGATGTTGATATAATGATTGTGGGGGCTTAGTACCTACTTAGAGCTGCTACTGTAAGGAAGATTTATATGTGGCAATTTATGATGAGGATAGTTAAAAGCTACAGTCTGTTGGACTGCTGGAAATCATGGTGCGGAGGGCAGTATTCTTGGATTTCTTTTAGGGGTGTAAGTGGTAAATCTCTAAAAACAGATGAACAAATAAATTGAATCTCTAAAAACAGAAAGCACTTAGGGGCCGTTTTATCAAGGTGTCAATTTAAACGTATTCGTGATGGGCTATATGCTCGCCATACATCGCTGGCACAAATTTACATTCGACAACCTTATTTATCAACAAGTCTGTCAAAAACACGCGCGTTAAGTCCGGCACGATTAGCATCGGACTGTTGATAAATAAGAGTCATCAATGTCGCGGATATCCTTATGTATCAAATGATCTACCCTGAATGTCCATCAAATGAAGACATTTTTTTCTTTTTTTTCCAACTTTATTTATACCATTTCATTACTGTCTATGAACAAACAAATTTTTCTAAAGCTAATCTTATATTTTTTTTATCTGTTAATGTCCAGGAAATAGCTAGATTTTTACCTGAACAAACAATAATATCTCATAGAAAGTTATTTTTCTATTTATTTTTTATACAAAAAATCTGATATATGAAATGTTCACGTAAATTAATGTGTATTTTTATTTCTAGAAATCATGATATGCTTATCTCATGTTTTTTTTATTTTTTTAAATAATTATTAATGCTAGAATTTGTACATATATTTTTACACATACTAAATTCTTTTTTTTTTGTTCTAAACAATGTTGTCTTTCTGTGTTAATTTATACCACTATATGTATATATTGCAAATATATTATTTTTCTGGGCAAGAATAATTGTGAATATAACATGTAATCAGGGTATTGTATGTATTTATTTGCAAACAATAGATATTTTAAGAGAAAGGGCAGTTTTCTTTCTGTACCTGTGTATCACTTCCTGATTGAAGTCTAGTTTTAAACACTACTCCTACACAGGTGTTAAAAAATGGGCTGGCATTTAAAGGGACAGTCTACACCAGAATTTTTATTGTTTAAAAAGATAGATAATCCATTTATTACCCATTCCCTAGTTTTGCACAACCAACACAGTTATATAAATACACTTTTTACCTCTGTGATTATCTTGTATCTAATCCTATGATAACTGCCCCCTTTTTTCAGTTCTTTTGACAGACATGCATTTTTAACCAATCAGAGCTGGCTCACCTGAACTCCACGTGCCTGAGCACAGTGTTATCTATATGACACACATGAACTAACACCCTTTAGTGGTGAAAAACTGTCAAAATGCCCTGAGAGAAGAGGCAGCCTTCAAGAGCTTAGAAATTAGCATATGAACCTCCTAGGTTTAGCTTTCAACTAAGAATACTAAGAGAACAAAGCAAAATTAGTGATAAAAGTAAATTTGAAAATTGTTAAAAATTATATTCTCTATCTGAATTATGAAAGTTTATTTTGGACTAGACTGTCCCTTTAAGATGACATTTCTTAATGAAAATGAAATTCAAGAGAAGTAAGGAAATAGGATGACATTAAAGAGGTGATTTTAATTTCTGCTGTATCTGATTCATGCGAGTTTAATGTTAGATAGACTATCCCTTTGAGCTATCATCTTAAGATTATATTGAATCAAACATCATTTGATTATTAAAATCATTGTCAAATATGTTACACTGTGTGGCCTAATGTTTGTCTTTAATAATAATTTCACATATACATACTTTCAAAGTATAATACACAACATAACAAATGGCCCTTACAAGTTCTGATGAGTGATCAATGACACAAGTATAAAGCAATTTGATTAGTTAGTGATAGTATAAAATGTATATTTAAATCAGATTGGGTGATTTAATTAATCACATGATTATGCATTTCCCAATAAAAAGTGGTGGAAAATGTTACTAGTTTGTGTGTTATTTAGGAGTTTGAGTATTGCGTCAAATTTGGTGCAAAGTATTGCTTCGACTTTGGTGTGAAGTGGAGAGTGGGACTTGTATTACATGCATTTAACATGGTGCAAATAGATTTATCATTAAAAGGAAGTTAGCTATATTATGTAATGTATTTATTTCATTTGTATCCCTATATCTACTAGTGCTGCTGCTAGACAGGCATTACCTGTCATTATCAATGCATTTGTTGATGCACATCTACTTGTTCAGCCTGTTGCTGTTTTATTAATATCCTCCTTCTGTGTCTGAAAGGTCAGGGACTGTGTTTCTTTCTTTTATTCCTGTATAAATAATTTGTCCCCTTGCTTTGTAATGAACTCTAGAACAGAGAGATGAAACATAACCCATAAGTAGGGTAACATCTCCCTACTTGATTTTATTTAGTAATAAGGGCAGATCTTAATATATTTTGTTATCACAAAAAGTTAAAGGGACATGAAACATTTTTTTATTATACTTTATAGGCCCGGACTGGCCGTCGGGCATACCGGGCATTTGCCCGGTAGGCCGCAAGGTAGTTTAGCCCCGCCCACTGCGCCTCACGCACGGCATAGAATTTTTTTTTTGAGAACTTTTTTTTATTTAAATATTTAATAAATAAATCTTAGAATGTTGGTATATTATAATATATATATATATATATATATATATATATATATATATATATGTTTATTTTTGTGTATTACTACTGCAGGCCAGTGCTGTGCAGCACAAATCAACTTTACTCAATGGTCACTGGCACTGCCGAGCCCGAGTCACGGGCCGGCCGACTGAACCACTAGGCTACACAACCAACTAGTTTCTTCTCTCTCTCTCTGGCTGCGGCTGGGAATGGGAAATTGCAAATTGGGAATCTCAATCACTACTGCCGCCATCTACAAACATACACACATACATTCAATCTATCCTCCCGAGTCCCCCCCATTTGGATTGGCCGCACTGTCCGCCCTCCGCACATGTGCACTGCTTCTGGCCCGGCACTGTGAGTGACGTCAGTGATAGACGCCCTGCACGCGGCTACACTACACTCATGCCGCGTGCCCGTTCCACTTGACACACTCAGGATCAGGCAGCTGCGAGGCAATAGACAGAAGTGCTGCTGACTGCCTGTGTGTCACGTGACGATGTGTCGCTGTCAGGTTGGAGCAGGCGGCGAGGCCGGAAAGATGCTGCCCTTGGCCGGGTGGCTGGGTCTGGGAGAGTGACGCGGTGAGGTCTTCCGAATCGAGGCTACTGGCTATGTGGCGGGCTCTGCTCCAGTACCATGATCATCTCACTGTCTCCTCCATCATGGTCTGGATTGGGGGCCAGAATTCCATGAGGCCGGCGGGGGGCTAGAGAGGCAGAGCAGCGATGATGAGGAGGATATCAGACTACTCAGGACTGAGGAGGCTGCGACTCAGCAGGTGGCCGGCAGCAGGGCAGGTAGGTGACCATGTGAGGTCTGGTCTTTCAGAGAGGACCTTAAGTAAAGTTAAACTTTTTACGTAAGTAACTATAATATACTTACCAAAGTATATATATATATACATTATTTATTATAAAGTATTTAATTTACAGGTTACAGCCTGCCCTAACCTAAGTGATCTCAGTCAGTACTAACTAGGCGAGGCCTCAGGCCTGGCTGGGCCGGCACTCGATCTGTATGTACACAGCTGAGCTGAGCAGCAGCACTGCAGTCTCTCTCTTAGACTGAGTCAGTCTCCTTTGCTGGCTGCGGCCATATGGGGAATGCATGGGGATTACACGTGCCATGATTAGGGATCAAAGTGACAGAGACAGGAGTAGTAAAATGTTTTATATAGAGAGCCTGAGAAAGGGACAAAGTAACTGCTGTATTTGTCTCAAGTGTTCTGATGGTAAATGACCTTCTGTTTTGCAACTGTTTGCCTTTATAGTAATATTTTAAACCATACATAGATATAATTATTTCCTTGAATATATGTGTCATTTTTATTAGCTGTAGTCAAGCAGTAATCAGCCTGTAGTCTCCATTATAACTGTGTACAAACGTGTGTATATGCTTTGGATGGTGTGTGAATGCTGTGCAGTGTGTGTGTGTTGTGTGCCTGCGTGTATGTGAATGCTGTGTAGTGTGTGTGTGTGTTGTGTGCCCGCATGTATGTGAATGTTGTGTAGTGTGTGTGTTGTGTGCTTGCATTTATGTGAATGCTGTGTAGTGTGTGTGTTGCATGCCTGCATGTATGTGAATGTTGTGTAGTGTGTGTGTGTGTGCTTTGTGCCTGCATGTATGTGAATGCTGTGTAGTGTGTGTGTGTTGTGTGCCCGCATGTATGTGAATGTTGTGTAGTGTGTGTTGTGTGCCTGCATTTATGTGAATGCTGTGTAGTGTGTGTGTGTGTGTGTCATGTGCCTGCATGTATGTGATTGCTGTGTAGTGTGTGTGTTGTGTGCCTTGGTGTATGTGAATGCTGTGTAGTGTGTGTGTTGTGTGCCTGAATGTATGTAAATGCTGTGTAGTGTGTTTTGTGTGCCTGCATGTATGTGAAGGCTGTGTATAGTGTGTGTGTTGTGTGCCTGCATGTACTGTATGTGAAGGCTGTGTAGTGTGTTGTGTGCCTGCATTTATGTGAATGCTGTGTAGTGTGTGTGTGTGTGTGTGTGTTGTGTGCCTGCATGTATGTGAATGCTGTGTAGTGTGTGTGTTGTGTGCCTGCATGTATGTGAATGCTGAGTAGTGTGTACGTTGTGTGTGTGCCTGCATTTATGTGAATGCTGTGTAGTGTGTGTTGTGTGCCTGCATGTATGTGAATGCTGTGAAATGTGTGTTGTGCATGTTGTGTGCCTGCACGTGTGTGAATAAGAAATAGTGCCCAAAAATGCCAGGGCCTTTTTTTGGTCCCAGTCCGGCCCTGATACTTCATGATTCAGATGGTTCATTAATATCCTCCTGCGTCCTAAAAGTAACACAAATGTAAAAATATTCTGCATTTTCATTGTTAATTGTCTTTATGACAAACAGCATTGAAAAAAAACATTTCAGACTCCCATTGATTTCTATGGCATCCGCAGCCTCAGATTTGGCGGTTTGAAGGATAGGTACGCTGCGTTGGAATAGACGCAAGCGTACCTGTTGAATGTTTGATAAATTGGTAAGAGGGTCAAATAGAGTTGAATGTGAAGGCAGATCATCAGTAATATGCTCGAATAGAGTCGAATGTAAAGGCGGATGATCTGTATTACGCTCGCATAACACAAGCAACGATTTGCAGCGGATTAATCTCGCGGGAGCATATATTATGTCGAGCATTTCAACATTGACACTGTGTACTAGGGCGGATCAACTTTGCGTCTAATTTGACGCAGACTTCCAGCGCATTCACAGTTGAAGCTTTGATAAATCGGCCCCTAAAAAGGCAATATCTTTACTATTTGTATTATAACACACTAGAGATTTGGAAATCAAGTGTTCTAGGAATTATAAATCATATATTCCTGTTTTTAAAATGTAAAAAGAATGTTTTTTTTTGTTTTGGGAAATGCTGTAAGCATTTTAAAAAGCTGGTCTCACTGATATTTCTCGCCAGCTGTATGCAGGTAAAGTTTGCTCAAAATTGTAGTAAAAGCTTAACAGTTTAAATTATAATTGATTCAAAATAAGACTTTGGGGCCGATTTAAGAAGCTCCGTTTTGGCCCCAATGCCTCTGTTTCTGCGCGAGCCTTCAGGCTCGACGGAATCAGGAGTTAAGAAGCAGTGGTCTTAAAGGGACAGTAAAGTAAAAAAAACCTTTCATTATTTAAATAGGGTATGTAATTTTAAACAACTTTCCAATTTACTTTATTACAAATTTTGCTTTGTTCTCTTGGTATTCTTAGTTGAAAGCTAAATCTAGGAGGTTCATGTGCTAATTTCTTAGACCTTGAAGACTGCCTCTAATCGGAAAGCATTTTGACAGTTTTTCACCACTAGAGGGCATTAGTTCATGTGTTTCATATAGATAACATTGAGCTCCGGCACGTGAAGCTCCTAAGAGCAAGCACTGATTGGCTAAAAATGCATGTCTGTCAAAAGAACTGAAATAAAGGGGCAGTTTGCAGAGGCATAGATACAAGGTAATCACAGAGGTAAAAAGTATATTATTATAACTGTGTTTGTTATGCAAAATTGGGGAATGGGTAATAAAGGGATTATCTACCTTTTTAAATAACAAAAATTCTGGTGTTTACTATCCCTTTAAGAAAGCTGCTCCTTAACTCGTACGCCACCTCTGAGGTGGCGTACAGGAATCAGCCTGATCACATACGATCGGGTTAATTGACACCCTTTGCTAGCGGCTGATTGGCCGCAAATCTGCAGGGGGCGGAATTGCGCAAGCAGTTCACCAGAACTGCTTGTGCAATGATAAATGCCAACAGTGTATGCTGGCTGCATTTATCGATGTGCGGCGGACATGATTGCTACAGCGGATTATGTCTGTCCCACAATAATAAATCTATCCCTTTATATCAGCCCCATGTGTTCTCCAGTTATCTTCTCTCTCCCCTGGGAAATTCTGTATCGCAGAGAGCTTCATTATTGTCTATAGAAGGCATCTCCCATCTCTCTCGGACTTCCAGGTTCCACACTTTTTCTTATATAATTCAGTGAGTTCAGCCCGCTTAAGTCTGCACAATAATTTCTTTTAAAATCTTTGCTTATCGGGCTCAGAGAAAGTAATGGAGATCTTTCGGAAACTAAAGCTGTCAGTTTCTAAGTTTTATTTTAAGTAGAAGAAATACAAAGTGCAATGTAATCTGTAAAAGATACACATAAATATACAAAGTTTGATCCTTGAAGTCTTAGGGGACTATTTATGTAGGTGCGAACAGACATAATCCACTATAGCAAATCATGTCCGCCGCACATCGAGAAATGCCGACAGCATACGCTGTCAGCATTTATCATTGTACCAGCAGTTCTGGTGAACTGCTGGTGCAATACCGCCTCCTGCAGATTTGCGGCCAATCGTCCAATAGCAGGGGGTGTCAATCAACCCGATCGTATTTGATCGGGCTGATTGCTGTCCGCCACCTCAGAGGTGGCGAACGAGTTAAGGAGCAGCGGTCTTAGGACCACTGCTTCTTAACTTCCGTTTCAGTCGGAACTGAAGCGGAGAGAGTCGGAAGCAGCATCCGCTGCTTCATAAATAGATCCCTTAAAGTTAAAGTTAGAAAATAAAATACAAAATAGAAAGTGTGAAGTTTAACTGTAATAAAACTTAAAGGGACATTAACCCCTTAACGACCGAGGACGTGCAGGGTACGTCCTCAAAAAAAAGGCAGTTAACGCCTGAGGACGTACCCTGCACGTCCTCGGTGTGGAAAGCAGCTGGAAGCGATCCTGCTCACTTCCAGCTGCTTTCCGGTTATTGCAGTGATGCCTCGATATGGAGGCATCCTGCAATAACCGTTTTAAGCCATCCGGTGCAGAGAGAGCCACTCTGTGGCCCTCTCTGCACCGGAGATCAGTGGCTTACAGCGTTGGTGGGTGGGAGCCGGACCGGGAGGCGGGTGGCGGCCATCGATGGCCCTAGTGGTGTGGAGGGGGGCGGGATCGTGGGCGGGGATGCCAGGGGGCGCGCACTGACGCTTGCACGTGCATGGGAGGGTGGGGGCGGGCGCGTGCACGGGGAGGGAGCGAGTGGGAACCGCTACACACAGAAAAAATAGTGTAGGAAAATGGAACAAAATAGTATAAAAAAATAAACAAAGCGTATAATAAAGCAATCAGTTAGGTGGTGGGGGTTGGTCTGTGGGGAGGGGGAAGCTACACTACAGAAAAAGCGGGCAAAAAATAAAAAAAAACATATTTTTTTGCAAACTGGGTACTGGCAGACAGCTGCCAGTACCCAAGATGGCCCCCAATAAGGCAGAGGGGAGGGTTAGAGAACGGTTTTGGGGGGGATCAGGGAGGTTGGGGCTAAGGGGGGGGATCCTACACAGTAGCATATGTAAATATGCTAAAAAAAATGTTTATTATTTTTAAAAACCCTTTTATTTTAGTACTGGCAGACTTTCTGCCAGTACTTAAGATGGCGGGGACAATTGTGGGGTGGGGGAGGGAAGGGAGCTGTTTGGGAGGGATCAGGGGGTGGGATGTTTCAGGTGGGAGGCTGATCTCTACACTAAAGCTAAAATTAACCCTGCAAGCTCCCTACAAACTCCCTAATTAACCCCTTCACTGCTAGCCATAATACACGTGTGAGACGCAGCAGCATTTAGCGGCCTTCTAATTACCAGAAAGCAACGCCAAAGTCATATATGTCTGCTATTTCTGAACAAAGGGGATCCCAGAGAAGCATTTACAACCATTTGTGCCATAATTGCACAAGCTGTTTGTAAATGATTTCAGTGAGAAACCTAAAATTGTGAAATATTTTACGTTTTTTTTAATTTGATCGCATTTGGCGGTGAAATGGTGGCATGAAATATACCAAAATGGGCCTAGATCAATACTTGGGGTTGCCTACTACACTAAACTAAAGCTAAAATTAACCCTACAAGCTCCCTAAAAGCTCCCTAATTAACCCCTTAACTGCTGGGCATAATACACGTGTGGTGCGCAGTGGCATTTAGCGGCCTTCTAATTACCAAAAAGCAATGCCAAAGCCATATATGTCTGCTATTTCTGAACAAAGGGGATCCCAGAGAAGAATTTACAACCATTTATGCCATAATTGCACAAGCTGTTTGTAAATAATTTCAGTGAGAAACTGAAAGTTTGTGAAAAAATTGGTGAAAAAGTGAACGATTTTTTTGTATTTGATCGCATTTGGCGGTGAAATGGTGGTATGAAATATACCAAAATTGACCTAGATCAATACTTTGGGATGTCTACTAAAAAAATGTATATACATATCAAGGGATATTCAGGGATTCCTGAAAGATATTAGTGTTCTAACGTAACTAGCGCTAATTTTGAAAAAAAAAAATGGTTTGAAAATAGCAAAGTGCTACTTGTATTTATGGCCCTATAACTTGCAAAAAAAGCAAAGAACATGTAAACATTGGGTATTTCTAAACTCAGGACAAAATTTAGAAACTATTTAGCATGGGTGTTTTTTGGTGGTTGTAGATATGTAACAAATTTTGGGGGTCAAAGTTAGAAAAAGTGTGTTTTTTTTCCATTTTTCCTCATATTTTATAATTTTTTATAGTAAATTATAAGATATGATGAAAATAATGGTATCTTTAGAAAGTGCATTTAATGGCGAGAAAAACGGTATATAATATGTGTGGGTACAGTAAATGAGCAAGAGGAAAATTACAGCTAAACACAAACACCGCAAAAATGTAAAAATAGCCTTGGTCCCAAACGGACAGAAAATGGAAAAGTGATGTGGTCATTAAGGGGTTAAACCCCCAAAAAATCTTTCATGATTCAGATAGAAAATACAATTTGAAACAACATTCCAATTTACTTCTATTATCTAATTTGCTTCATTCTTTCAATATCTTTTGTTAAAGAAATAACAGTGCACAATGGTAAACCAATCACACAAGGCATCTATGTGCAGCCACCAATCAGAAGCTACTGAGCCTATCTAGATATGCTTTTCATGAAAGAATATCAAGATAATGAATCAAATTAGATAATAGAAGTAAATTAGAAAGTTGATTAAAATTGTATTCTCCATCTGAATCATGAAAGAAAAAATGTGGGTTTAATGTCCCTTTAATCAATAGTGTAAAGTAATGCTAAATACAAAGCACAATGTGTAATTGCAACATACCTGCCACATTATGCAGTGCTATATTGCACTATGCTTGTCTCTCCTTTGCATATAGAAATGCAGGGAACGCCTCTTGGAGAATTATAGAAAAATCTGCCTATTGAGAATTTTAGATCAACTTACCTGAGTGGAGAGCTTTAGATCATCAGGTCCCTAATGAGGTAATCTTCTAATATGCTCTGTTCTTTAGCAGAATCATTTAGGAGAAATGAATGTTGACTATACCCACTTCCCTTGTGCTGTAAAGTCTAGGGGGCCAAGTTATCAAGCTCCGTATAGAGCTTGATAAAAGATCGCTGATCCGTAACTTGTCCGCCTGCTCTGAGGCCGCGGAAAGAAATCAACCCGATCAAATCTGCAGGGGGCGGCATTGCACAAGCAGTTCACAAGGACTGCTTGTGCAATGATAAATGCTGACATTGTATGCTGTCGGCATTTATCGATGTGCAGTTGACATGATACGCTACATAGTATCATGTACGCTCGCACTTTAATAAAAATACTCCAAAGCCCTTAAATTAAAAAGATAGAAAGGTGACAGACCAACAATTTTAAAGCATCTTTATTTAAATTAAAGTATATTTGGATAGCAAAATGATGCTGGTGGAAAGTACATTTTCATTCATAAAATCGCTAATACAAAAATGTTGCATCTCACTATTTTTCCCTAAAAATTAGAGTAACTAAAGACACGAGTTTGAAACCAACAAGACAATACGTGAAGAGGTTTGATGTGTTTATTAGATGTTAGAGGTGTTTGTGAATAACATTACTGTTGAAGTATGTTTAATGAAAAATAAATGTAATTACAGTTTGATCAGCACATACCCTTAGAAGCTGAATAAAACAACATTCAATCAGGAATTCAAACCAAAATAATTAAGCCAAATAAATATATTTTAGTATTGAAATTTTGTTTTCTGTGATTTATAGTTCTATGGTGAGTGATAAGAGACTTCATAACAAATGTCTTCAAATGGCTTTAAAGGTACATTGAAGTATTTTTTCCCCCTTGTTGTAACTGTTGTAGGGCATTTTACAAAGTCTTACAGTTCATGTACTGAATATATATATATATATATATATATATATATATATATATATATATATATATATATATATATTGATACATATTCTTATGGAACATGCCACTGCCAGTCACTAAAACAGTCTTGGCTTATCAGCCAGTAAACAATCATTCCTTAAGACCTATTTGTACTCAAACAAGCACTTCTTTTCAGCTTCAAATTTAAAATGAATATCTTTAAAATAACCTTTTTTAAATGCAAAACATATTTTCAACTGTTATTTTTTTTTATATTCATTATATAAATATTAGTGTTAACTGACCCTTTAAGGAGAAACACCAAAGTCTGAATATTATATTAGTTTATTTGGTAACATGATATATGTTTATATTCATATTTTTTTATCAACTCTACTTATAGTAGGTGACATCCTTGGTGTTAAACAATTTTTAAAAATAAATCAGATGTGTCACAACTCTAGGACAATGAACTTTACCCTTTGTGGCAGAACCCCTCCTGGCAGGACAGCTTTTTTCTTAGCTTTCATGGGAAATTAAGACCAGTTTTAGTGTAGGCATAGTGTATATTAGCAATTAAAAGGACATGGAACTCTAAATTATACTTTCATGATTCAGACATGCATAACATTGTTGTAAACTGCTGCCATAGTGCTCAAGACATACAAACTCCAGAATCTACCTCAGTATGGTCTCATGGAAAGGAACACATTTTCAACAAAGGATACCGAATAAGATGCACATCTGATATAAGAAATAAACAGACATAGTTTTTTGAACATTTAATTTTGCCTTCACTTAACTGCAAAAAGATCTGTATACCAAATAAATATTTAAAACTGTCACAGCATCAGATGAAATAATAGGATTTTGCAAACCAACAGCAGTGCATTGAAAGCCACTTTATGTTTATCTTCTCTAATAATCTGCCTGTAGCAGGGACCGGTAAACTGCAGAACTCTTAAAAGGACATTAAAGTACTTTTTATGTATTGCATCTAAAAGAGTGTATTTTAAAGGGATAGAGTACCCTAATTTTTCTCCCCTTTAAGTTAATTCCAATTATCAATTTTACCTACTTGAATGCATTAAATTGTTTATAGTATATAATTTACCTTTGTTTTTATATCTGTAATAGCTGATTTTGTCTGTGATGTCCCTAAAAGAGGAGCTGTGTAAACATAGCCAGCAGAAGGAATTACACTCACATTGGGGTTAGAAGAGATACAATGTTAATTTTCATTTGTTCTCTCTGTTTTGGGCTTTGGTAAACCGACAGAGATAACATAAAAGGAGCATGTGTATGTACAGAAAATGATAGGATAAAGTGATCTGAATAACCTGCAAGACCAACCTATTTTAATGGGTGTTGGTTTCAAAGAATAAAAGCAGCCTTTTAATATGCACATATTAACATAAATAAGCTAATTCTCATACATGTTATACTCTGCAGCTAGTATAACAAGCCATCGGAAACATTGAGAGAAAAACAATTTTACAGTACACTGTCCCTTTTAATATGAATTAAAGTTTTTCTTTTTCTTTTAGTTTAAACATTTAGGGCTAGATATGTCTAAATATGTATATATATATATATATATATATATATATATATACAGGTAGCCCTCAGTTTACGCCGGGGTTAGGTTCCAGGAGGAATGGTTGTAAATCAAAACCGTTGTAAATCGAAACCCAGTTTATAATGTAAGTCAATGGGAAGTGAGGGAGTTAGGTTCCAGGCCCCTCTCAAAACTGACATAAGTAACACCTAATACATTATTTTTAAAGCTTTGAAATGTCTACTTTAAATGCTAAACAGCATTATAAACCTAATAATATAGATTGTATCATCATCAAACTAAGTTTAATGAACAAAAAAATGTGCTAAACATCACCTAATAAAATAATCACACAACAGACTGCATCATCATCAAACTAAGTTTAATGAACAAAAACGTTTTTTTACTTGCATTTTTCTGCAATCAGTTCTCTGCATTGTTAGCATGTTAGATAATATTGGGCCTGCACCTATTCTATGCATTTCAATCTGCAGTGATTAATAGGCAGTTAGGCACCTTCACCTCAAGCAGCTTGGCAGGAAGATAATAGGGAAGTGGCTGCGCGATAGCTAATGTCTGTTCTGTGTACACAGATCAATTTCAGACCTGTTAAGTTGCATAACTTTGCTGCAAAACAAGCGGGCAGCTCCACCTACTGGCTATTTTAAGTACTGCACATGAATGAAAAAAGGTTGTTATTATGAAACGGCGCAAATTGAACCGGCGAAAAACCGAGTGCCATCTGTATTTGAAGAAGATATATATATATATATATCAAAGAGAGCAGTAACAGTAAACCTAATCCTGCAACCCCCTATTAAGCCAATCAAATACAAAAGTACAGTCATCATCCCTTTCAGAACAAATCAGTGTATACATCACACTTAAATTGAGATAAATCAAATTAATATTTATTAGGGCAATAAAAAACAAACACATTCAACTGAGCCAATATCAGGGATCCCTGAATAAATGTTATCGGTATAAATGTTGCAACTTAAAATATATCATAGCCATATAATGTGGCAAAACATAATCAGCAATCTGTTAAAGTTCCACCTGGAATAGTGAACAATGTATCCATAACATGTTGCAGTTCATATAAGTGTAACAAAACAGGGCTAAGTAAACCTCTCTTCTTAGTGACAGGGAATTCACAGTATAAATCACTGCAGCATATAAACAGACCAGCGGTCCTCCTAGAGACCAAGCTCACCGGACCACCAGATCTTCCGCAGGGTCTCACAAGCTCTGACTTGGTATATGTTAGTATGCAGGTCTTCTTACCCCTTATGCCAGGACCGGCTTTCTCCAAAACACACTGACTCTGTGTGTCCACCGTCAATTTGTGATGTCACTGGCTGGGTGTTGCTACAGATTGGTGTCCCATAATCAGGAAAAACATGATGCAAATCCATACTGAATATTGGTACAAATACAGTTCAAGTACAAAGTGTCCCTTTAATAAGAGGAGAGGAATAGGCTCAGCGAACAGAAAATGTACACACTATTTAGTTGCTCATAGTGTGTCTATCCAGCTTTTAGTTACATGTTTTTCACCCCACAGCTGATCGCTCTCAGGGCTTTATCAGGCATGACAAGTTGATATATATAAAATGCATACTTCATTTTATTGCACCTCACAGATATTGCTCTTTTTACAAATTGAACGTTTGTTGCAACCCTGTGTTGAACAAGTCTATCTGAGCCATTTTTCCAACATATATATACTTATAAACACATAAATACTTATATATACACACCTATATATACACACAACCAGCAAAAAGATTATGACTAACTGAAGGCTCAGATGATGGTCAGCATTTATTAGCAATACAATATTTTTTTTAATTAAAGTATGTACATTACTTTTTTTTTAGACATAATGCTATTACACACTTAATAGACTACAGTATAGTGTAAAAATAAGTTTTATATGCACTGGGAAACCAAGAAAATGAGTGTGACCTAATTTATTGCTATAATTACTTTATTGCGGTGGTCTTTAACCTAATCCGCAATATCTCTCTATATATATATCTTTACTTTCAACTTGAAATACAAGCGCAATCTGACGAGCGCAAAAAGCCTCTGTTTCATATGAGCTTCTCTTTGCTAAACAATGCAGTAACGGAAGATGTTGGTGTAACAAATAATTAGCAATTGTTACTTCAGCATCAATTATGAACAAAAATGTATAGTTTCAATATTATTTAAGCATTTATTTATTTGTTTATTTTTTTCCTCTTTATTTTGTATTATTTGTAACTAATGTTATCAACCAAAACTTTGTAAACTTTGTATTTTAATATCATACTAATGCTCAAATGTGCAATTTATATTACAATTTAATACAAAATCCTAAAAAATGAGACTTGAGGAAACATATTTTTATTATAATTGTAATGATTGAACCAAATGAGAATAAATAATAGATTTGCTAATCATTGACTACATTTTCCATTTAAATTAACAATGGAAATGGATGTTAAAGGCATCCTTCTTACTATCTCATGGAAAGTGTAATCAACAACTGGGGACAGGTTTATATCCATGATTCAGTTCTAGGGAATTTAAATGCTGACCTCTAGTTAGTATTTAATCAGCTACTGTGTTTTAATTTGGAAAATGTACTTTTATTGGATGGAGTTAGTGATGCACAGCATATTTATTACTTCAGCAGATAACCTTGGAATTATTGCCATATTTGAAAGCATTCATTTAACTTTATTTCCAAGAACTCTGAAAGACTTTCTGAAAAAAAGTGATATTATAGTTTATAAAAAGTATTATAAATTAATTCTATTTTTAAGAAACTAATTAGTGCTGTGGAAGACATATTTTGTTCTTAAGGCCATGTTTATTAAAGGCATGTCATCTGATAGAGCTTCTTATTATTGCACTTGCATTATTATTATTATCAGTTATTTGTAGAACACCAACAGATTCTGCTGCACTATAAACATGGGACTTGTATGCAAGGTTATAGTTATGGGAGACAAATGGATAGAGGGCCCTGGCAAGAGTTGCAATTTTGTAAATCAGCTCTCATGAAGATGATCTACAAAACAGCTGGGCTCATAGGCTTAAATGCTAAAGAGTTTCAAAGGGATGACAAAAAGAGAAGAACTAAGATAAGAAAATGTTAGTGTATATTTTATGCTTTCCTGAAAAATAGAGTCTTTAAGGAGCGCTCAAAAGTTTGGGAGAGTCTTGTGGAGCGTGGTAGAAAGTTTCACAAGATAGGGTTAATCTAGAGAAGTCTTGTAAATGGGAATGTGATGCAGTAGCAAGAGAGGAGGAGAGAAGGAGGTCATGTGCAGAGCGAAGGGGATGAGAGAGATATTATCTGGAGACAAGGTCGGAGATATAAGGGGAGCAGTTTTATTGATTGCCTTTAATGTCAAAGTCCAAATTTTGTGTTTTATTCTGGAGGTTAGAGGAAGCCAGTAATGGGATTGGCAGACAGGTGCAAAAAATGAGGAGCGACATGTAAGGAAGATCAACCTGGCTGAGGCATTTATTATGGGTTGTAAGGGAGATAGACGGCAGCTAGGGAGGCAAGAGAGAATGGAGTTGCAATAGTCAAGACGGGAGATGATGAGAGAGTAGATTAAAGTCTTAGTTGTGCCTTGCATGAGGAAGTGGCAAATTTTGGAGATATTTTTAAGGTGGAAGTGGCAAGAATTGGCCACAGTCTGGATGTGGGTAGTTAAAGAGAGATCTGAGTCTAGTGTGAAACCAAGACATAAGGCATTGGGGGTTGGAGTAATTATATTTGTATCAACAGTTATAAAAAGTTAGGGGGTTGAGATTTTGGAAGGGGGAGAGTAGTAAAGAAGGGGATAGGTCTGGTGCCGATAGGTAGATTTGGGTATCATCAGCATACAAATGATATTAAAACCAGTGAGACTTTTTTAAGGAACTTAAGGATGATGTATAAATTGAGAAGAGAAGGGGACCAAGGACAGAGCCTTGTAATACCCCAACAGAAGTGGTAAAGGGTCAGAGGATGTGCCAGAGAAGACTAAAGGTACGGTTAGACAGGTAGGATGGGATTAGAGAGATTGGAGCAAGAGATTGTGGTCAACAGTGTTAAAGGCTGCAGACAAACTAAAAAGGATTAACAGAGAAAAGTGGCCTTTTGATTTTGCTGTAATTAAGTAATTAGTAACCTTAATGATTGCTGTTTCTGTGGAGTGTTGGGGCAAAATCCAGATTGCAATCGATCAGCGGGAGTTTAGTATGAGGAAACATGAAAAACATGTATATACAAGCCTTTCCAGAAGTTCTGAGGCAATGGGTAGGGAAATTAGTATTGACATAGGGTTGTAGTTGGAATTTTTTAAAGATAGGTGTGATTAGTGAATGTTTATGGGATAAGGTAAATATACCAGTGCTGAGGGAGAGATTATAAATATTTGTGAGGATTGGAGTAAAAGTAGAAGAGAGGGAGGGCAATAGTTGTGAGGGGATAGGATCGATGGGACAGGTAGTGAGGTGAGAGGAAGATATATGGTCTGAAACTTCATCAGTAGCAGGGGCAAAATGAGATGAATCAGTGGCTTAGTGGGTTTTGGACTTAATCAAACAATTGAGGGGGTTGGAGACTGGTAGTATGTTGAGGGATGATTTAATCTCTGATGGAATCAATTTTGTTGGTGAAACGGTGGGTGGCAACATTTTGGGCTGAAAGAGAAATGGGATTCAGAGGTGGTGATGGCCGGAGATGGGTATTAAAAGTGGAAAACAGTCATTTTGGGCTTGAAGAAAAAGATAAGGTTAGAGAAGTAATCCTACTTTGCGAGGTTAGGGCCAGAATAGTAGGAGTTTAAGATGAACTTATTGTGAAGAAAGTCAGCTGAATACCAAGATTTTCTACAATGCTACTCAGCAGTGTGGGAACATCTGTGTTGGTATCATGTCAGAGGAGTATGCCGGCTTCTGAGCTATGGTAGGAGGTGTCAAATTGTCAATGACCTATGTAATAGTGGAATTATAGTGATAGATAGATTGATCAGGACAGGAAAAGGAGGAAATTGAAGAGAGCAGAGGTTTAAAAGAGTTTGAAAGAAGCTAGTGATCTAGTGACTTGATGCCTCTGTGGCGTTTGGTGTGAGGGTTAGAAAGAGGGAGAGCAGTAGGAAGTGCTGTGAGGTTACAAGTTAGGAGATGATGTTCATAAAGATGAAAAGGGGAATTTGTGAAGTTTGAGAGAATGCATCAATAGCTGAAAATCAGATCAAGGGAGCGTCAATCTTTGTGAGTGTTAGAGCAGGTCCATTTTGACAGGCAGTAAGAGGAAGTAAGTTGGAGAAGTTTTTTTGCAACAGGGGCAATGGGATTATCAACAGGGAGGTTGAAATCCCCAAGAATGAGGGCAGAATGTCTGAGTAGAGGTAATAAGTTAGCCAGGGTGCAAAATGATCAAAAAATTTAGTTGAGTAGCCAGGAAGGCGATATATAACTGCAACATGTAGAGAGAAGAGGAAATGTGTCAATTATGTGGGGTTTGAAGGAAGAAAATGTGAGGGAATATACATTTGCATGTAAATGAGTTTTGCCCCTGTAAAGGGGATACATAATATATGCTACAGAGCTATAATGCTCATCTACTTCAGGGGTGAATCTGACTGGTAATTGGTGGCTACGCACATATGCCTCTAAATCATCGGATCACTAACTGCATTGGCTTTGGAGCAGTACAGCATTTGTACTCGAGAATTGACTTTAACTATGTATGCAACCCTTTTCCAAGGATTAAACACCTATAGATTTGTAATGTAAATTTTATATCAACAGACATTATTATTATTATTATTAATAATAATTAATTAGAACATGTTATTATTGCACTTTTGCTTGCATACAATTAACATGTAATACAGGAGTGTGTTTCATTTGTGAAAGAACATTGCATATAGTACAACAATTTAATTAACAGACTTTTAGAAAAAAGAAGAGGAATGAGCTGACCTCGAGCACAATCAGTAATAAGTGTTTTTTAGACAATGTGACCTACAAGTAGAGAGGCTCTCAAGATTACAATCAGAATTTTTTTTTTTTATATTTTTTGTTGTTGTCTCCCTATACTTCCCTAACCAGCTAATTCCCTCTGGTACAAATAAAACATAATGAATATGAATATATATATATATATATATATATATATATATATATATATATATATATATATATATAATGGTAACAAAAACTTGCACTCACTGGACTTTTTCAAACACCAAAAAAAATTTTTTAATGTAACGTTTCGGAGACAAAGTATCCCCTTCCTCAGACTGGTCTGAGGAAGGGGATACTTTGTCTCCGAAACGTTACATTTAAAACATTTTTTTTGATGTTTGAAAAAGTCCAGTGAGTGCAAGTTTTTGTTACCATTATCTATTACCTACTAGCACCCTGGCTGATGAAATTTGAAGTGAGAGTGCTCATCCTGGAACATATATATATATATGTATATATATATATATATATATATATATATATATATATATATATATATATATATATATATACACAGTATATATATATATATATATATATATATATATACAGTATATATATATATATACAGTATATATATATATATACACAGTATATATATATATATATATATATATATAAAGTTTATGGTATTTTCAGACACTTTTCAATGAGATTAGATTCAGTGTAACCATACACATCTAAACAACGTAATCTCTCACAACTAAATGAGAGGTTTCAGACTTTGATGAAGATAAGCAGATGTGAAATAAAATGTCATTCTGCTGCTTACAGTAGCTTGACACATATGTCCATAGTAGATAAAGACAATCCCAATATGAGGTAGAAAGCACCATTACAAGCAATCTAGTTATGAATATGTGGTGTAAACCCCCCCCCCCCCAAATAGTATACAGATTTTCAGTCAATAAATGTAGGTAAAACACCTGAAATCTGATCTCAATGTTTTGAAAAAGCAAGTATATAATTCAGCAATACCGACATATTGTAAATTATTCTAGAATACCAATGGTTTATGCTACAGGTAGGGTAGTAATGAATAAGTGTTAATATGCAGCCCCAAATGTTGCCATTCTGGGATATAGCTCTTTGTGAATTGCAGAGTAGGGTAACAAAACTAATAAGGGGAATGAATGATTTGCATTATGAAGAAATGCTAGAAAGTTTACAATTAATTACAATGGAAATGAGGCAACTCCAAGTAGCCATAATAACATTATACAAATATATACAGGTCCCTTAAAAGCAATTATCAGCTAACCTGCTTATCAATAGGACTGTACAAAGGATAAGGGGTCACCCATTGAGATTTAACCTACAGCAGCATAATGGATTCTCTACAGTAAGAACAATTGTCTACCTAATAAGGTTGTTTTGACATATTCAGCAGGTGCACAGTAAGGAATTTAAGAGTTAGTATTGACAGTATAGTAGCTGGTTGATCCAAGCCGAAATCCAATTGCCACTATGAAGTCAATACAGACTTTTTACCTCTTTAAGGCTCAATTGGAAATCATTAAAAATCTTTTTCTTCTTCTTATTGATCAACAGTAGTTAAAGAATTGTGTGAAACGTTAAACTTGATGAACTTCAGTCTTTTTTTTAACCTGAATTGCTATGTAACTATATAGGTAATCATGTAAACCTTTGGCTTCTAGAAAAAAGCTGTCACACATTTTTAACATTGGCTTGCAAGTATCTCTTGTAGCAAAGAATCCAAGTGTTTACCTGTGTGCAGTTAAGCTTGTGAGGATTATAGTTAGTAACGCTGCCAGAGTCCTTAGGCATGATTTGTTCTGCTAGTTGTGGGAGTAAGAAAGGGTCTTCATTGCTGGGTGTAGCGAGGCTGCAGAAGAGGAGTACACTAAAGGAGGTATGTTGTGCAATTGCAGTAGTGTAGGATATGTGACCTGCATTAAGGGCATTGCTATTAGTGGTCCTGACCTCAGCAGTGATCCTGCAGCAGAAATTATATCTGGTTACTGATTTGTCAGAATTATTTTCTGGATTACCCTTCTGCATGCTTGGTTGGATGTCCAGTCCCTGTTGGTCTTCCCAGTTCCTGCTTGTTTTCTGGCAATTTTCCTGTGTACCTGACTAATCCTAATAGCTGTGTCCAGTCTCTGTACACAGCTAAAGATCACAGCTCACACTGCATGAGTGGTTCCAGCTGTTAAAGGATTACTTTCTGTTATAATTTTTAAGCTAAACAACTAACATATTCAAGTTAATAAACATTAATTAAAACCTACTGACCTATATTTTCTCCAAAACGAAGTTTCATACCGTTATAAAAGTTATATCTTTTATTCCCCGATGATGTCACGTTATCCTGCCCACTATTTTCAGCACTGTGTGTTCAAAATACTTAAACCAATTAAATTGTGTTTAAAGCGCCATTTTGAAACCTAGGTATTGTAAATGGATTGGTACAGAGCAAAGGATACCCAAGGAGTGGGTTTGGAAAACAATTAAATTTGCAGACAAGATTTCTGATATACGGTAGAGATATGTTAATGAAATGCTATTGATAAAAAGCGTATTTGGGGTAGTTTGTTAGTAACAGGCATAGAAAATATTTACTTACAGTGGCCCTTTAAGCAAGGCAACTACCAGTTCACCTTACATGCTGTATATAGACTTAGTAAATGTGTTAATATGTCCTATCAGCTTTATGCCTTCTAGACTAATTGTTGTAAACAATGCATGCTCTAAATATAAAATACTCCCAGAAGTCCTCACTATGTCAATTTTGAATGATGCTATTAAAGGGACAGGAAACCTCAAATTTTTCTTTCATGATTTAGATAGAACATACAATTTAAAAAAAAAAAATCCAATTTACTTCTATTATCAATTTTGCATCATCTTATTAACTTTTGCTGAAGGAACAGCATTGCACTACTGGCAGCTAGCTGAACACATCTGGTTAGCCAAGCATAAGAGATAAATTACCAATTAGCAGCTAGCTTCCACTAGTGGGTATTCTTTTTCAACAAGGGATACCAAGAAAACAAAGCAAATTTCAAAATAGAAGATAATTTGAAAGTGTCTTAAAATTGCATGCTCTATCTGAATCCTGCAAGTTTAATTTTGACTTTACTGTCCATTTTAATAAGTTAGCTAACCTCTGGGACCACAAAGGCTGTAAAGGGGTAGTCTGCTCTAGAATTGGTATTGTTTAAAAAGATAGATAATCCTTTTATTACCCATTCCCCAGTTTTGCATAACTGACACAGTTATATTAGTATACTTTTTGCCTCTATGATTACCTTGTATCTAAGCCTCTGCAGACTGTCCCCTTACTGCCCTCTCATAAGTAACTCCAGGTGCGTGAGCACATTATGGCACACATGAACTAACACCATATAGCTGTGAAAAACTGTATTCAAATAAGTAAATTGGAAAGTTGTTTAAAATGACATGCCCTATCTGAATCGTGACAGTTTAAAGGGACAGTCAATACCAGAGTTTTTGTTGTTTTAAAATATAGATAATCCCTTATTTACCCATTCCCCAGTTTTACATAACCAACAAAGTTATAATAATACACTTTTTATCTCTGTGATTACCTTGTATCTAAGCCTCTGAAGACTGCCCCCTTATTTCAGTTTTTTTGACAGACTTGCATTTTAGAATCAGTGCTCACTCCTCGTTAAATTGTGCATGAGCTCAATGTTATCTATACCAACGCCCTCTAGTGGTGAAAAACTGCCAAATGCAGAGGCAGCCTTCAAGGTCTTAGAAATTAGCATATGAACCGCCTAGGTTTAGCTTTCAACTAAGAATACCAAGAGAACAAAGCAAAATTGGGGATAAAAGTAAATTGGAAAGATGTTTAAAATTACATGCCCTATTTAAATCATGAAAGTTTTTTTGGAATTGACTGTCCCTTTAATTTTGATTAGACTGTCCATTTAAGCATGGGTGCAACTTTTCACTTGAATAGAAACACTTTAAAGGGACATTCAATACAATATTTATTCCCACATAGAAATTTACTCATCAATAGAAAAAAAAATCAATACTCAAGAGACTTTTAATACACATATATAAAAAAATCGTAAATCTACATTAAGGTAACAGCTTATTCAATGATAGCAAACAAACATAAGATCATTGGAAGCTGGATTCTCAGGTAGATTTACAAGATATAACGTAGCAGTTATAAGATAAGTAAGATTTATTGTTCAAAGAAAATGTATACATAGAAATTAGCTTAGACTTGTTATTTATCAAGGACACAGTATATCACCATGTAAATAGAAATTATACTTATTGATATGTGTAGTCTATAGAGAGTATTCATTTAGAATGTTCTGACAAATCCTTTATAGGTATCAACAAGAATAATTGTGGCTACATAGGAGTTTGACAACAACACAATTACACAGATGAATGCTATGGAAAGCCCTGCTGGGAGTGGTTCTCTGTAGTGTAGACCACATAAATCCAAAGAGTTATACAAAAAAGGTTCTCCTGATCTTAAAGGGACATGAAACCCAAAATGTTTCTTTCATGATTCAGATAGAGAATACAATTTTAAACAACTTTCTAATTTACTTCTATTATCTAATCTGTTTTATTCTCTTGGTATCATTTGTTGAAGGAGCAGCAATTAACTACTGGTTTCTAAATGAATACATGGATGAGCCAATGACAATCAGTATATTTATGCAGCCACCAATCAACAGCTAGAACCTAGGTTGTCTGCTGCTCCTGAACTTGTCTAGATAAATATTTCAGCAAAGGATAACAAGAGAAGGAAGCAAATTAAATAATTGAAGTAAATTGGAAAGTTTTTACAATGTGATCCTGTGGTTATAAAACAAACATAATATTTTTTTTTTCTCTTTCATCAAAGGTTTTATTTTTATTTCGTTTGTACAATGAACGTGTTCAATTTTGTTATAAATGTGTGTTTATATTGTAAGGGATCCATAACTATCACTTAGTAGTAAAAATACAGCTGTGCTTGTTCTTTAATGCAATAATGAACTGAATTAACATAAGTAGTTTATTTAAATATAAATTAAATCTTATATTTTATTATTGCACCATTGCTATTTTAGGATTAACAAGTAATACAGGAGTGTGTTTCATCTGTGAAAGAATATTGCATAAAAACAATTGGTGTAGTGCTTTAGTGCTTCAATGCATATTCAAGGTACCTATCTAGGTATCTCTTCAGCAAAGAATAACCTAAGAACAAAACAAATTAGATAATAGAAGTAAATTGGAAACTTTTTTAAAAATTGTATTCTCTATCTGAATGATGAAAGATTAAAAAAAGTGTTTTATGTCCCAGTAACACACTTTAACCCCTTAAGGACCGACAGCATACGCCCTAAAAAAAATACAGTTAACGACCGAGGACATATGGTGTACGTCTTCGGTCTTGGAAAGCGGTGGAAGCAATCCTGATCGCTTCCAGCCGCTTTCCGGTTATTGCAGTGATGCTTCGATATCGAGGCATCCTGCAATAACCTTTATTACCCCTCCGATGCAGAGAGAGCCACTCTGTGGCCTTCTCTGCACCGGACATAGATGGCCGCAATCGATGGTGGGTGGGAGCCGATGTGGGAGGCGGGAGGACAGCCATCGATGACTTCTTGGCTGAAGAGGGGATCGGGGTAGCCGGGGGCGCGCACGGGATGCGGGGGGCTGTTGTGTGCACGGGGAGGGAGCGGGTGGGAACCACTACACTACAGAAAAATGTAATGTTAATAAGTGGGAGAAAGGGGGGAGGGAATGCATATAAAAATTATCTAAGGGATCTGGGAGGGGGTTGGTCTTTGAGGAGGGAGAAGCTACACTACTGAAAAAAAAATCAATTTTATTGTAAGCTGGTTACTGGCAGACAGCTGCCAGTACCCAAGATGGCTCCCAATAAGGTAGAGGGGGAGGGTTAGAGAGCTGTTTTGGGGAGATCAGGGAGGTTGGGGGCTAAGGGGGGATCCTACACTGCAGTATATGTAAATATGCTAAAATAAAAAAATAAAAGATACCTTTTATTTTAGTACTGGCAGACTTTCTGGGAGGGATGGGATCAGGGGGTGTGATGTGTCAGGTGGGAGGCTGATCTCTACACTAAAGCTAAAATTAACCCTGCAAGCTCCCTACAATTAACCCCTTCACTGCTAGACATAATACACGTGTGATGCGCAGCAGCATTTAGCGGCCTTCTAATTACCAAAAATCAACGCCAAAGCCATATGTCTACTATTTCTGAACAAAGGGGATACCAGAAATGCATTTACAACCATTTGTGCCATAATTGCACAAGCTTTTTGTAAATAATTTCAGTGAGAAAACAAAAGTTTGTAAAAAACATTGTGAAAAAGTGATAGTTTTTTTTTATTTGATCGCATTTGGCTGTGAAATGGTGGCATGAAATATACCAAAATGGGCTTAGATCAAAATTTTGGGTTGTCTACTACACTACACTAAAGCTGAAATTAACCCTACAAGCTCCCTAATTAACCCCTTCACTGCTGGGCATAATACACGTGTGGTGCGCAGCGGCATTTGGTGGCCTTCTAATTACCAAAAAGCAATGCCAAAGTCATATATGTCTGCTATTTCTGAACAAAGGGGATCCCAGAAAAGCATTTACAACCATTTGTGCCATAATTGCACAAGCTGTTTGTAAATAATTTCAGTGAGAAACCTAAAATTGTGAAAAATGTAACACTTTTTTTTATTTGATCGCATTTTTGCGGTGAAATGGTGGCATGAAATATACCAAGATGGGCCTAGATCAATACTTGGGGTTGTCTACTACACTACACTACACTAAAGCTAAAATTAACCCTAGAAGCTCCCTACATGCTCCCTAATTAACCCCTTCACTGCTGGGCATAATACACGTGTCGTGCGCAGTGGCATTTAGCTGCCTTCTAATTACCAAAAAGCAACGCCAAAGCCATATATGTCTGCTATTTCTGAACAATGAGGATCCCAGAGAAGAATTTACAACCATTTATGCCATAATTGCACAAGCTGTTTGTAAATAATTTCAGTGCGAAACCTAAAGTTTGTGAAAAAATTTGTTAAAAAGTGAACATTTTTTTTTATTTGATCGCATTTGGCGGTGAAATGGTGGCATGAAATATACCAAAATGGGCCTATATCAATACTTTGGGTTATCTTCTAAAAAATATATACATGTCAAGGGATATTTAGGGATTCCTGACAGATATCAGTGTCCAATGTAACTAGCGCTAATTTTGAAAAAAAGTGGCTTGGAAATAGCTAAGTGCTACTTGTACTTATTGCCCTATAACTTGCAAAAAAAGCAAAGAACAGGTAAACATTGGGTATTTCTAAACTCAGGACAAAATTTAGAAACTATTTAGCATAGGTGTTTTTTTGGTAGTTGTAGATGTGTAACAGATTTTGGGGGTCAAAGTTAGAAAAAGTGTTTTTTTTTTCATTTTTTTTTTCATATTTTCTATTTTTTTTTTTTTTTAGTAAATTATAAGATATGATGAAATAATAGTATATTTAGAAAGTCCATTTAATGGCGACAAAAATGGTATATATGTGTGGTTACAGTAAATGAGTAAGAGGAAAATTATAGCTAAACACAAACACCGCAGAAATGTAAAAATAGCCTTGGTCCCAAACGGACAGAAAATGGAAAAGTGCTGTGGTCCTTAAGGGGTTAAAAAAAAGGAGAGCAATGACCGGCCCTTGAGCACAATCAGTAGTAGGTGTTTTATTTTCATACAAAGTGGCCTACAAGTAGAGAGGCCCTCAAGTCTACAATCTCCAAAAAAAACTTTTAAAATACTGAAGTTCCTAGATATATTACACTAAAATGTTAAATTAGAGGGACATAAAAAAAATATATATTGTTGTGGTCTCCTTATATTTGAGTGGCTTATTTACACATAAATATAAATGAAATCTTATAGATCAAATAATTTCTGTTTCAGGTTCACATTTCAGTTACAAAACTGGCAGTGTAATATCTGCCTAGCTTCACAATTAAAAATCTTTCTGACATAAAAATTAAAGGGATATTTAAAGTCTGTTATATGTAATATTTGCATAATATATGTGCAGTTAACCACTGCATTGCTTTGCAAAAACATGCACATAAACAAACGTTTTAAAAGATTTTCAATATGTCATTTTATAACAACAAAACAAAACATTGTTTTGCAGCCTGTGTTTTAAAAGCCCCTGTGCATGTTTATCTTATCTGCTTTGCTGTGGACAGATATATGATCTCCTAAACTTACCAAGCAATCACTTCACCTTTTTAAAGTTATATTACAGAAAATGTGGTCATAATAGATAATAAAATGACACTTTATTTTTTTGTTTTCATAAACAATTTGAGTTTAATGACCCTTTAAGTTTAATATGTTATCTTTTTTTATACTTGATTATTTGTATGTACCACAAAATGTTTTGCCACCAAAGGACATAGATACTCCTTATCTGATTCTGTTACTTGAAGCAATATATATATATATATATATATATATATATATATATATATATATATATCTCAAACACAACAATGGAATTATTATAAACATATGTTTCCAGTTGAATTTTTAATTAAACATGTATCATTATAAATAACTTCCACAGCTATATATCCATGTATACTAAGAAGAAAAAAAATATATGCCGTTGGTTTAGTAAATATGCAAAACAGAAATTCAGCAATTTTTGTCCACTAGGTGGCAACATAGGCTCCTGAACAAAACCAACCATGTATATAGTTCTAACAGCATAGATTAAACAGTATTAGGATCCATGATATTTATTTTTATATAAAGATCTCAGTTAAGATATTGGTTGATCTGTTAAAAAGGGAGCTGTGATGCCAAAAAATATAATAAAGTTAGAATCTATATATACAGCAAAAGTAAAACTATGGTTATGTTTCTGAAAGGTTGCTCTGATAATTCTGCAAAGCACAAACATTTAACAATTATCACTGCCAACTGTAAATGGTATAGTAGACTTTCTCTTGTGTGCTTTTATATTTCAAAACTTACTTCAGAATAACAATTCAATAACAAACTTATCTTAATTATGAATTCTCCCTTTTCCTATTGATGATTTTATAGAAATATATTATGTCTTAAAGGAACACTTTACCCAAAAAGTGATATATTTTTAAACATAATAGCAGGAGTAGTTGAGTATGGTAGTGCTGAACAATCTGTGTGGATCGCTGTCTGTATTTATAAATATTTTTTTAAATGTCCGTTTACAAACTACTTTCCCTAAGCCCCTTAAATATAGCCACATAATTTTATCATCAGTTTGGCTTAATATATTATTAAAGTTTTAAAGTTAAAACACACAGTAAAACTGAAGTACAGGAGAAGAATCTCAATTGTAGATATTTTATAAAATACATGGGATTAAAAACAAAACAAAACCAAAAACCGAGAATGGCCCCTGTTTAAATTGTAATTTCTTGTAATTTCTCTATATCCCATATTGATGCTTACAGATGAATTAAAACACACTTTTTCTTTTTTTTTAAACATGAAATTGTGGATTTGAGCTTTGCAGTTTATTTATGCAGTTCACATTTTGCAATTAAACATTGTGTATTGTTTCATTTAAATTAACCTAAATCTGCAGTACAAATAAAGTAATAAAGTAAAAATATTGGTTAAATGTAATAAGCTATTAAAAAAAATCCATCTTGTATAATTATCTAATCAAAATATATTACAATGATAATAATAAATCAATATCTATGAAAATTATACTTACACTAATAGCTACATGAAAATAAAAATACTATACAAAAATAGATTTTTTTATGTGTGAAATTTGATAAATTTTACACTTTTTAGGTTATCATTGGAAAAGCAATTACAAATTATATAATTTACCATGAATTGTTAAGTAAATACCCTCATAAAACTGTAATTATTTTAACTGTGATTTGCATATTAATAGATAACAGTTTTAATTTTTTTTTTAAATATATATATTTTTTTAATTAAAGGGCAAAAAAACAAACAAAATCAAAACTATAATGCAAAATAGAATTATAGCTGAATTGCTGAGTACATTTTTTAAGCTAAACTGGTTTATTAATTTTTGTGTGGTTAAAATAAAAGAGTAAAATATAAGATATACATATAAATATATATATATTTATATGTATATTATATATATGTAAGTATATTGTATATATATATATATGTATGCATATAAATATATATTTATATATATATGTATGTGTGTGTGTGTGTGTATATATATATATATATATATCTATATATATATATATATATCTATATATCTATAAACATATATATATATATATATATATATATATATATATATATATATATATATATATATATATATATATATATATATATATATATATATACTACATTTGAATGGCTTCCATTATCCAAAAGAAAAGTTAACATAAAAGACCATTAAATAAAGAATACCTTTACATTGGGCTAACTTTTGTTCTTATGTTGCTAAAATAAAAAAAATAGAAAGATAAAGCTCAATAAGGAAACTTTATTTGTGTCACTTAATAAGGAATATATATGGTAGCACATTATATAGAGTAACCACCGCATATTATATTTATAATATCCTAATATTGTTATGAAAGATGTCAGCTGTGGCATAATGAAACACTAAATAAGTTGAAGAATTAATTACTATTTAATATAACATATATATGGTTATATCTGCAGAATACAAATATAACTAATTCAACCTTTTTTACTTACTGTTGCTATACATATGTTTTGTCTCCATTTTAAATAATACATATATCTTCCATGAAATAAAATTATGAAAATACTTGTGAAAAAAGTTATTTTACTTACATTATTATGGTGCCATTACATGTTAGGGTGTATCATAAAATATAGTACATTATCATATGTGTAGAAAGCACATAAATAAAACATTTCTCAAATTTGTGTTAAAAAAACTACACTTGAACTCAAAATTTAATTCTTCAACTTGCAAAATTCACATTCCATAAAAACCTCTATTATTGTATTCTGTATTTTACTATATTATTTAACTGTACTATGCCATCTATACCACTCTACTCTACTGATTCAATGAAGCAGATATGGTATTAATTATCACAACTGAAATGTAATGCTACTACTCCAACCATTATATACACCCTCAATAGAAATATATATCATATATATATATATATATATATATATATATATATACTGTATATATGTTTTATAAAATAATATTTTGCGAATCTAGATAGGAAATTTGAAATGTTATTCCCCCCACATTTGATAGATTTTAGAATCATATATGAAATCATATATGGCATCTTTAAAGTCATAACTAGGGATTTTACAGAGTACAGAAAATCTTTCAAGGAGATATTTGTCTTTTTTTGGCATTAAATTAATTTTTTTAATGTTTTTAATTTTAGTTTTTTTTACCATCAATATTCAAAAACATATGATAACAATACTACAATTCAAAGCCACTTAATAATGCCCAGTCAATAAAAATGACCTAATTGTATCTTAAATAAACAAATGTTATTGGATGTATTCTTTGGTCACGTGTATCTCTTGTTTTCTGACAGTGTCTCGTCCTAGATTTCCTCTTATTATATTAAGCTCAACATCTCCAAATGTGATTTCTTTCTCTTACCCCATTCATCCACTTTCCCCACTAACTCAAATATTGATTGCTCTCAACAATATTGTTATCGCTTTAACATCTTATGAACTTTGGCTTGGGGTACTTTTAATTCGAAATTGCAAATGCAAGATATACTGTAAGAAAAGTGCAGTGATTTGTTGCATTTGTATGAAAATGAGTAACAACTGCCATCTTCAAACATTTAAAAAAAAACTACAAACTTTGCTGAAGAATGAATGAATGAATGAATGAATGAATTAATTAATTAATTCAAAGAATCCTATTCTTTCATTTAAATACCTAATTTGGACTGTTACAATTTTTGGGAGGGCTTTTTTTTTTAAAGTTTAAAAAAAAAAGAGTAATTTAAGGGAGTACAATAGTTTTAGGGTTGGGGTCCCTTAATTGAGGGTCTCATAGGATGAAGGAGTCCTATAGGAGGTTTCCTTAGTGGAGGGTACTAAATTAGTGGGGGTGTCTTTTAAGTTGGGATGTTTCACATTAGGGAGACCTTTTGGGTGTGGGGTTAAAGGGACATAATACCCATATGTTAAATCACCAGAAAATAATGCTGCATGGCTGAAAAAAGTGACATGAAAAAATCATCTGAATAGCTCTATGTGAAAAAAGACTTTAACTAAAAATTTCTTAATCTCACAACAGTAAGTGCTCTGTGAAAAGTTCTCCTTCAGCTACTATCAACTGCAATTAATACAAAAAATGACAGCCAATCAGTTTCATCAGTGCTGATGTTACACTTTGCATTACTGTGATCTAGCATCCTGATTGACTGCTTAAACTCCCTTTACAATAGGATATGGCTACTCAGGTAATTTCAAGGTAAGATATTTCCTTTTTTTTAACCTAGGATTAAGCTTTATTTGCAGTAAGGGTTTCAGTTGTTAAAGGATTACTTGCAGGAGGAGGTGGCTAATTGCAGTTAGGTTTAGAGAGTTGAAGGGGGTTTGCATGGTACTTCATTCACTTTTATCAGTGATAGCTACTCCTTTAGCTGATTTATTTAATCAGTCACTGCTAACAGGAGTTGTTACAAAAGACTGGAAAATTGCCAATGTAGTCCCTCTTCATAGAAATGGTAGTAGGAAAGATTCTGCTAACTATAGGCCAGTCAGTTTGACTTCAATTGCAGAGAAATTAATGGAAACTCTTTTAAAGGAAAGACTTGTGATTAACCTACAGACAAACAACTAAAAAGACAAGCACACCATGGTTTCTCTGCTGGAAGATCATGTCAAACTGATCTAATTGATTTCTTTGACCATGTAACTAAATTAATAGACAAGTGAGAAGCTGAAGATGTTGTATATCTAGACATTAGCAAAGCATTTGAAACTGTCCCACACAACAAACTTATTCACAAAATGTATTGCCTTGGAGTAGATGCTAAGATTGTTAAGTGGGTAGATTGCCTGCTTCAAGCTAAAAGACAGAGGGTTTCAATTAATGGAGTACATGGAAATGAGGGGTCAGTTACTAGTGGTGTTCCCCAAGGGTTAGTTTTTAGGCCTGTTTTGTTTAACATGTTCATAAGTGATATTGGAAGTGGGCTTAAGGGGAAGGTTTGCTTGTTTGCTGATGATGCAAAAACCCCAAAATTTATGCTTACCTGATATATTTCTTTCTTTCCGGATATGGAGAGTCCACGACGTCATTCAATTACTAGTGGGAATATCACTCCTGGCCAGCAGGAGGAGGCAAAGAGCACCACAGCAAAGCTGTTAAGTGTCACTCCTCTACTTATAATCCCCAGTCATTCGACCAAAGGGAAATGGAAAAGGAATAACACAAAGGTGTAGAGGTGCCTGAGGTTTAGTTAAAAATAACTGTCTTAATAAAGGGTGGGGTCATGGACTCTCTATTTCCGGAAAGAAAGAAATTTATCAGGTAAGCATAAATGTTGTTTTCTTTCCTAAGATATGGAGAGTCCACAACATCATTCAATTACTAGTGGAAACCAATATCCAAGCTAGAGGACACAGAATGAACAGGGAGGGAGAACAAGACAGGCAGAACTAAACAGAAGGCACCACGCTTGAAGAACCTTTCTGCCAAAAGAGGCCTCAGCCGAGGCAAAAGTATCATATTTGGAAAATTTGGAAAAAGTATGCAGAGAGGACTAAGCTGCAGCCTAGCAAATCTGTTCCACAAAAGCAACATTTTTGAAAGCCCAAGAAGAGGAGACAGCCCTTGTGGAATGAGCTGTAATTTTTCAGGAGGCTGTTGTCCAGCAGTCTCATAAGCAAAACGAATCATACTTCTCAACCAGAGGGAAAGAGAAGTAGAAGTATCCTTCTGACCCTTACACTTTCCTGAGAAACAAACAAACAGGGCAGAAGACTGGCAAAAATCCTTAGTCGCCTGTAGGTAGAATTTTAGAGCATGCACAACAGCCAAGTTGTGCAACAGACATTCTTTAGGAGAAGAAGGATTGGGACAGAGAGAAGGAACAACAATTTCCTGATGAATATTTATTTTCAAAACCACTTTAGGAAGAAACCCCAATTTAGTACGAAGAACCGCCTTATCCGCATGAAAGATAAGGTAAGGCGAATCACACTACAAAGCCGAGAGTTCCGAAACTCTCCGAGCAGAAGAGATAGCAATAAGAAACAAAACCTTCCAAGATAGCAACTTAATATCTATGGAATGCATTGGCTCAAACGGAGCCTGATGTAAAACTTTAAGAACAAGATTAAGGCTCCAAGGAGGAGCAACAGGTTTAAACACAGCCCTGATTCTGACTAGGGCTTGACAAAAAGATTGAACATCTTGCACATCCGCCAGATGCTTGTATAACAAAATAGATAATACAAATCTGACCTTTCAGAGAACAGACTGACAACCCTTTCTCCAGCCCTTAGATTCACACCAAAAAGGTATTTACGCCATACCTTATGGTAAATTTTTCGAGTAACAGGCTTGCGAGCCTGGATCATGGTCCCAATGATTGACTCAGAAAATTCATGCTTAGACAGAACTAAGCATTCAATCTCCAAGTAGTCAGCTTCAGAGAAATGAGATTTGGATGGAGGAATGGACCCTGAGTTAGAAGGTCCTTCCTCAGAGGCAAACTCCAAGGCAGCCGAGATTACATCTTCACTAGGTCTGCATACCAGATCCTGCGAGGCCATGCAGGAGCTATTAGAATTACTGATGCTCTCTCTTGTTTGATACGAGCAATAACTTGTGGAAGAGCGCAAATGGAGGAAACAGGTATGCTAGACCGAAATACTAAGGAACCCACTGTCATGGATCTTACCTATTCTTCTCTGGTCCTTTAAGAAATTACCTGTGCTCACCTAGGGAGGTTATATAAACCCTGGACACGCCCTCTACCTTGCTTCAGTATTGTTTGTTACAGACAGTTTCTAGCAGCTATACTTGCAGCCTCTGCATTTCTCCTATTCTAAAGGAAGATTATCTACCTAAAACCCTTTTACCAAAAGTTGGCACTTCTCCTAACTCCTATCAAGCAGGATTATTATCCTTTATGTGCTTGTTGTTCAACCTTTGCTCGAAAGACGCATCTGTTCCTGATCCGTAGGAGTAAACAGACACTGCCAAATTCCAAGGGACTTTCTAAACCGCATTGCGGTCATAACCGGGATCCTAAAACTTCTATACAAGGGATTCTATCAAGCTACTACTCCGCAGCTCTATTCCTCCACTAAGGATCCCCCCGAAGATTCCTTACTGGCTTGGTTCCAACACTCAGCGTGATTCACACGCCAACTGCCTGTCAGCTCGGCCGCGCCCCCGCATTCAGCTGTTCACAGACGCTGCCGCCTCTCATCTCACAGCACTCCTCTGCACACAGCAGAACACAGACGCTGCAGCCGCTCACCTCTCACAGGTTCTCTGAGCGTGCAGGATCTGGCTGTTACAGCCTCTCACACTGTGGCTCTGTACAGTCCCCAAGCTGATCCTAGGTATTAACCTGCCAGTCACGAACTCTAACTGCTTGTCAAAGTCTCTCTAATATTCACAATAAGAGTCTATTCTGTGTCTAAGTATAAGTAATACACATTAACCTGACTCAGAAATACTGTTCAGGTGAAAGATAAACATAGTAACCACTTCGCCTAATTTAAAAGATACTTTGTAATACAATCATAGTATCTATAATAAGGCAAACACTATTAAGCTCTGCAGTTGTGATCCACAACCTAGCATATCATTACAGAATACTGAAGCCTAAATATGGATCCAGCGGAGCTACCTCAATTCGTCTACACACTCTCTCAGAGGGTTGACCAACTCAGTCAAGCACTCAGGGAATTGCAGGTTCAGAATATGACTCTCACTAATATAATCAGAGATTCTCTGGGCAAACCCTCAACAGCCGATATTCCCCCAGAACCCCAAGTTTCTTTGCCTGAGAAATTCCATGGGGACAGGGCTATGTTTTCTCAATTCAAGAATTCCTGCAACCTGCTTTTCAACTTAAAACCTAAAACCTACGCAACTGAATGCGTCAAGGTTTTAACGGTTATATCATTCCTGAGAGGGGAACCACGCAAGTGGGCAGATTCCTTTTTTGAGCAAGACCATCCCATCCTCACTTCCCTGGAAGACTTCTTTAAAGAAATGGCTATTCTCTATCAGGACATCAACACCCAACTCTCAGCTGAGACAAAAATGAGATCCCTCAAACAAGGGAAAAAGCAAGTTGAGGAGTACTTAAGTGAATTTAAACAATACAGTAAAGACACAGAGTGGAGTGATATTGCTCTCCGGAACCAGTACCGCCTGGGTCTAAATGATGCTGTAAAGGATGAACTTGCTCGTACAGAGCTTCCCAAAACCTTAGAGGGGTTAATTACACTCAGCATCCAAATTGATAGAAGGATAAGAGAACGGAAAATGGAAAGACAAGGGTTTGATACCGCTACTAGACCGTCTCCCTCCTATCATAAACCCACCGTCACGCAAACCTCTGAACCTATGGACCTCGGGATCACAAAAGGACCTCTCCAGCCTGAAGAAAGGAACCGCAGACGCATGAATAATTTATGCATGTATTGTGCCTCCTCAGCACACTCTGTGAAGGAATGTCTCATCCTCCAAAGACAAAAAAGAAGTAAGTCCTTGAGAGTAACTACATGTTTAACAACTAACATCAAAGATGTAGCTTACTGTTCTCTATCTCTTACCTTACAGTGGGATCATCGCCAGGTAACCAGTGAGGCAATCATCGACTCCGGGGCCCACTCATCATATATCGATTGTGGTTTTCTCACTGTAAATAAAATACCCACTGTATTGAAAACAACACCCATCTCTATTCGAGTCATTGATGGTAATACCATCAGTTCTGGTCCCATTACTCACCAAGCCATTCCCATCAAAGTGTCCACTTCTACAGCACACACTGAATACATTTCCTTTGATGTTATCTCTTCCCCTATGTTCCCAGTGGTACTCGGGTTGCAATGGTTAAAGACACACCAACCCACCATTCATTGGGACCGGTTAGAAGTGGATTTCCAGTCAGATTTCTGTAAGGACACATGTTTCGTACACTCTCTCATATGCAGTCTCTCTCCTAATACCCTTCCAGTAGACTACAAGGAATTCCAAGATGTTTTCAGTGAAAAGGAGGCAGAAACTCTTCCACCACACCGTCCATACGACTGTCCTATTGAACTATTACCTGGTGCTACCATTCCTTACGGACATATATATCCACTATCCCAACCCGAATTAGACCACTTAAAAAACTACCTATCCGAAAATCTAAGGAAAGGTTTCATACAACCTTCCACCTCTCCAGCCGGGGCTGGCATATTTTTCGTCAGGAACAAAGATCACTCTCTTCGCCCCATTATTGATTATAGAGAGCTTAATAAGCGCACCGTGAAGAACCGATACCCATTACCCTTAATTCCCGAACTCATCGAACGTCTCAGCAAGGCAACCATTTACACCAAATTAGATCTGCGTGGAGCGTATAATCTCGTCAGGATCAGGAAAGGGGATGAATGGCTCACCGCCTTCAGAACAAGATATGGGCTTTATGAGTACAAGGTGATGCCATTCGGGCTTTGCAACGCCCCTGCTACGTTCCAATATCTGATCAACGATATATTCCGTGATCTTCTTGACATATGTGTCGTTGTATACCTAGACGATATTTTAATATACTCTAGTGACATGACGGAACACAAGAAACATGTTCGATGGGTACTCTCACGGCTCAGACAACACCGTCTCTTTGCTAAGTTGGAAAAATGTATTTTTCATACCTCTGATATCACCTTCCTAGGTTACACCATTTCACCAGCTGGGATCCAGATGGATGACTCCAAAGTTGATACAATTAAAAATTGGCCTGAACCCACCTCTAGGAAAGACCTGCAGAGATTCTTGGGGTTCTCAAATTACTATAGGAAGTTTATCAGGAACTATTCAGCTTTGACAAAACCTTTAACTACCCTCACCGGGGCTAACACTCCGTTCCTTTGGACAGAACAAACTCAGACCGTCTTTAACCATCTTAAGAATGCTTTTACTAAAGCTCCAATTCTAAAATTCCCAGATCCAGATTCCTACTACATTCTCGAAGTTGACGCTTCCGATTATGCACTTGGGTCCATTCTTTCTCAACGGAAAACCCACGAAGAACCTCTCCACCCAGTGGCTTTTTTCTCCAGAGTTATGACCGCAGCTGAATTTAACTATCCTGTTGGTGAGAAGGAGTTGTTGGTCATTAAAGTTTCTTTGGAGCACTGGCGACATCTTCTGGAAGGCACTAAACATCCTATTCTAATTTATACAGACCACAAAAATTTGGAATACCTCCTCACTAACCGTACTCTATCCTCCCGTCATCTGAGATGGAGTTTGTTCCTTTCACGGTTCGATTTCCATATTACATACAGGCCGGGGAGTAAGAATGGGAAAGCGGATGCCCTCTCCAGGAAGGATTCCAAACCCCCAACCTTCAATGTTCCTAGGACTATCATACCTGTAGAGCAAATCATAGCATTATCACCAACTTATCCTGAAATCCTCAAAAGTCTCCAAAAAGAAGACAGATCCACTTCCAGTTTAGACCTCGTCTTAGGACCTGACGGTCTCTATTACCACCATGGGCAAATCTACGTTCCTCCTTTCCTACGTGACAATCTATTAAAGGAACATCATGACTCCCCATTGGCAGGACATCCAGGAATCAATAAGACCTTAGATCTTCTTACACGTACCTATTGGTGGCCTACTATCAGATCAGATGTGGAAAAATACGTTAAAACTTGTTACGTGTGCACCACCTCCAAGACTGAAAGGAAACCTCCTTTCGGACTACTCTTACCCTTACAAATACCTGACCGTCCCTGGCAAACCATAGGAATGGACTTTATTGTAGAACTTCCCGAGTCAAACAGTTACAATACCATACTCATGGTAGTGGATCATCTAACAAAAATGGCACATTTCTTACCATTCCACAAGCTTCCCACCTCTTCCGAACTAGCCATGTTATTTCTAAATAATGTCGTAAAGTTACATGGACTTCCACAAGCCATAGTGACAGATAGAGGTTCCCAATTCACCTCACGCTTCTGGAGAAGTTTATGTGACTGCATGCAAGTCGAACTCCGTTTTTCCTCCTCCTTCCACCCACAATCGAATGGCCAAACGGAGAGAATAAACCAATGGCTCGAACAGTATATACGTTCCTACTGTTCCAGCCACCAAGATCATGGCAGAATATGCCTACAACAATTCCACAAGTTCTACCACACGTAAGACACCATTCTTTGCAAACTATGCATATCATCCATCCTTTCAGCTTCATCCACAACCCAACTCAAGTTGTCCCAATTCAGATGATCTCACTAAGAACCTCCAGGATCTTTTCGTAGAACTTAAAGCTCACATACATGAAGCACAGATCCACCAAAGTTATAATCTCCGGCGACGCAAGCCATCTGATTACAAGATTGGAGATTTAGTTTGGCTCTCAACCAAGAACATCAAACTCAAAACCCCAAGCAAGAAATTTAATGCAGCTTTCATTGGTCCCTTTCCTATTACGAAGATAGTAAATCAGAATGCTGTCACCTTGGAATTGCCCCCCAATTCCAGGCTACATCCCACATTCCACGTCTCCCTGTTAAAGCCTTATCATGAAATGAGACAGACCAGCATCACCTCACCTCATGTAATCGCACTTGACTCAGAGGAAGAATACGAAATTGAATCTATATTGGACTCCCGCATCTATCATGGTGTTCTCCAGTATCTGATCCACTGGAAAGGATTCGCTGACGAAGATGATTCCTGGGAGCCCTCCATGAATGTTCATGCTCCCAGATTGGTTTCCATGTTCCACAGGAGGAATCCTGATCGTCCGAGGTTTATAGCTGCGGGGCAGCTACCTTGAGGAGGGGGATATGTCATGGATCTTACCTATTCTTCTCTGGTCCTTTAAGAAATTACCTGTGCTCACCTAGGGAGGTTATATAAACCCTGGACACGCCCTCTACCTTGCTTCAGTATTGTTTGTTACAGACAGTTTCTAGCAGCTATACTTGCAGCCTCTGCATTTCTCCTATTCTAAAGGAAGATTATCTACCTAAAACCCTTTTACCAAAAGTTGGCACTTCTCCTAACTCCTATCAAGCAGGATTATTATCCTTTATGTGCTTGTTGTTCAACCTTTGCTCGAAAGACGCATCTGTTCCTGATCCGTAGGAGTAAACAGACACTGCCAAATTCCAAGGGACTTTCTAAACTGCATTGCGGTCATAACCGGGATCCTAAAACTTCTATACAAGGGATTCTATCAAGCTACTACTCAGCAGCTCTATTCCTCCACTAAGGATCCCCCCGAAGATTCCTTACTGGCTTGGTTCCAACACTCAGCGTGATTCACACGCCAACTGCCTGTCAGCTCGGCCGCGCCCCCGCATTCAGCTGTTCACAGACGCTGCCGCCTCTCATCTCACAGCACTCCTCTGCACACAGCAGAACACAGACGCTTCAGCCGCTCACCTCTCACAGGTTCTCTGAGCGTGCAGGATCTGGCCGTTACAGCCTCTCACACTGTGGCTCTGTACAGTCCCCAAGCTGATCCTAGGTATTAACCTGCCAGTCACGAACTCTAACTGCTTGTCAAAGTCTCTCTAATATTCACAATAAGAGTCTATTCTGTGTCTAAGGATAAGTAATACACATTAACCTGACTCAGAAATACTGTTCAGGTGAAAGATAAACATAGTAACCACTTCGCCTGATTTAAAAGATACTTTGTAATACAATCATAGTATCTATAATAAGGCAAACACTATTAAGCTCTGCAGTTGTGATCCACAACCTAGCATATCATTACACCCACAGAGCATCTATCAGAGCGGCCTGAGGATCTCTTGACCTTGAACCGTACCTTGGAAGCTTGGCTTCTGCCAAGATGCCATAAGATCCAACTCCGGCACCCCCCATTTGAGAGTTAACCTGGAGAACACCTCCGGATGGATGGCCCACTCCCCGGTATGAAATGTCTGTCTGCTCAGGAAATCCGCTTCCCAGTTGTCCACTCCAGGAATGTGGATGGCAGATAGACAATAATTGTGAGCTTCCACCCATTGAATAATCCATGCCACCTCCTCCCTGGTGGTTGATGTAAGCCACTGAGGTGATGATGTCCGACTGAAACCTGATAAACCGGAGTAAAGACAATTGAGGCCAAGCCATCAGAGCATTGTAAATTGCTCTCAACTCCAAGATGTTTATGGGGAGAGCAGATTCCTCCCGAGTCCATAGTCCCTGCACCTTTAAAGAGTCCTAGACTGCTCCCCAGCCTAACAGACTGGCGTCTGTGGTCACAATCACCCAGGAAGGTCTCCAGAAGAATGTGCCCTGAGACAGATGGTCCTGAGAAAGCCACCTTGTCAACTGGTCTAGATCTATCCTCTGAGACAGATTCAAATGGTCTCCATTCCATTGTCTGAGAATGCATAAATGCAGAGCTCTCAAATGGAATCGAGCAAAGGGCATGATGTCCATGGAAGCGACCTTCAGACCAATTACCTCCGTACATTAAGCCACTGATGGCCGAACAGTAGACTGAAGAGAGAGGCAAGAAGAGAGAATGTTGGATTTTCTGACCACTGTCAGAAAACTTTTCATAGATAAGGAATCTTTTATGGTCCCTAAGAAAACCACCGTTGTAGCTGGAACAAGGGAACTCTTTTCCAGATTCACTTTCCAACCATAGGAACATAGAAAAAGATAACAAGATCTCTGTATGATTTTTCTTGTTGAAAAGATAGCGCCTGAACCAATATGTTGACCAAGTATGGCGTCCCTGCAATCCCTGAGACCTGATCACTGCCAAGAGAGCCCCCAGAACCTTTGAGAAAATTCTGGCAGCTGTGGGAAGTCCAAACGATAGAGACACAAACTGAAAGTCAAATCTCAGGAATTTGTGATGATCCCTGTGGATGGGAACATGAAGATACGCGTCCTTCAGGTCTATGGTTGTCATGAACTGACCCTCTTGGACCAAAGGAAGAATGGAACAAATGGTTTCCATTTTTAAGGATGGTACCCTGAGAAACTTGTTAAGGCCTTTTAGGTCTAAAATGGGTCAAAAAGTTCCCTCTTTTTTGGGAACCACAGACAGATTTGAATAGAATCCTAGACCCCCTTACTGGAACTAGAACTTGATCCGACCTTTCATGCTGACTTAGACTTAGCTGAGGGTTTCTTTTGTTGCTTCCCCTTATTCCAAGACTGATTGGGCTTCCAAGAAGACTTGGATTGCTCCTGCTTGGAATAGGAAGACTTTTGACCTTTGAAGTTACGAAAGGAATGAAAATGACTTTGACGTCCTTTGAGTCTGTTCTTCTTGTTCTTTCCACCCGTAATATCAGAAATTATTTCTGCCAGATCAGGTCCGAACAAGGTCTTACCCTTGTAAGGAAGCACCAGAAGCTTGGACTTAGAGGTAGCATCAGCTGACCAAGATTTTAGCCACAATGCCCTATAGGCTAGGACAGAGAAGCCAGACATCTTGGCTCCCAGTCCAATAACTTGCATGTTAGCATCAGAAATAAAGGAATTTGCTAGTTTGAGAGCCTAATCCTATCTTGTATCTCCTCCAACAGAGTCTTGCCTAAAATGTATTCAGACAAGGCAAGACAAGATGCCGCACTTGCTACTGTGGCAATACAAGCTGCAGGTTGCCATTGAAGACCTTGATGAAAATACATCTTCTTCAAATAAGCTTCCAGCTTTTTGTCCATGGGATCCTTAAAGGAGCAGCTATCCTCTATAGGGATCGTAGTTCTCTTAAACAGAGTAGAAATAGTCCCTTCTACTTTATGCACTGTGCACCAAGAATCTTTAATGGAGTCAGCAACAAAAAAACATCTTTTTAAATACAAGAGACAGGGAGAAAGGAACCCCTGGCTTTTCTCATTCCTGTGAAACAATCTCTGTCACACAGTCTGGGACAGGAAAAACTTCCACAGAGAAAGAAACATCATAGTATTTATTAAGTTTACTAGAATTCTTAGGGTTGACAATGTCAGAAGTATCGGAGTCGTCCAAAGTAGCCAATACCATTAACAATACACAAAAGTGTTCAAGCTTAAATCTGAAGTTTACTTCTTCAGTATCAAATGAATAATACTGTTCGAATCTGAGATTTCACCCTCAGAGGCTACCGACATATCCTCCTCATCAGACTTATGAGGGAGGGCAACCTGTGTAGCAGTAGGTGGAACAGAAACCTTACTATCTAAATGTCTAATTTTCCTCTTGCATTTTCCCAGCATAGGAAAAGCAGATAATGCCGCAGATACCGCAGAAGATACATGTGCATCAAAATCTGCAGGCAAATAAACTCCTCCAGGAAACTGAGAGGAACTGCAGGGCACTGTATGTGATGCCATAGAAACTTGGGACGTTTGAGGAGAAAGCTGTGGCATTGCCTGAACAGCATCATCCTAAGAGACACTGGGCTCAGAGGGCAACAATTTATCTTTAAATTGAAGTGTTCTAGCAAAACATGCAGCACAGAATTGCATAAACAAAACAATTTGGCATAACAAGCATTTGTCAAAAGACACAGATTCATGTCCATAATACTAAATAGAAAATTCCCCAAATTGTAGAAATTTTTAAAATACACTGTCACTTTAAGAATTTTTAATACCACAGCGGCTTAACGTTATGCAAAAATTCTTTAACATAATAAACCAGTCAGGCCCCCTACACCTCAGACAGGTTGAGGTGCCTTATCGTAACACTTATACACAATTTGCTACCAGAAGTCTCTAAAATGACTTTTATAAATATCCGACAGCAGAGAGAAGTCACATGACCAGCAGAGAGAGGAAACTACGCAGCCAGTAAAAGGGGCACGCTTTGCTCTGCCTACAACACCGAAGCTTAATTTACACAAACGCTCAAGCAATCTGTCAGTTAGCCTGTTCTAGCTAAGCAAGCAAAGAAAAACTGCCACATTTTAAGTTTATACATAAATCCCTGTACAAAACATAAACCACACACATACTAATAAAGTATTTCAACAAAATTAGCCCAAAGAGGAAAAATATCCCAATAAAGGGAAGATTAACCCCTAGGGGGATATCTATCAGGCCATCAACTTTGTTGAATTTGACGGCACCAATACGCTCTTCTAACATCGCCTAACATTGCGGCCGCGGACCTGAATACGCTCTCCATATTTATTAAAAAAGCCAGCAAAAAGCCGCGCACCAAATACGGTCATCGATCTCGTGTCTATTCGGCTTTTTACCAACTTTATTTATACCCTGTCACTAAATGCTGCCACTATACTAAAATGTTTAACCCCAATCCCACCGCTCCCAGACCCCCCCGCCACTAAATAAAGTTATTAACCCCTATCCTGCTGCTAAAATTACAACATCCCTATCTTAAAATAAATTTAAAGTTACCTGTAGAATTAAAATAAACTATTTTTAAACTATTAATTAACCTACCCTAACTATTGTACTACACTTAAATTAAACTACCAATTAAATTAACTAAATTACATATTAAAAAAACCTAACCCTACTCAAATTATTTAGTACTAGTAATTTATTGGAACAAATTAAATCCTATTGGCTGATTGGAACATAACCATTCAGCCAATAGGAATATAAGGGATGTCATCTTGGATGACGTCACTTGCATTCAAGTTCCAGTTTATGGCGGCGACCATATTGAAGAGGAGCTTGCCACTGGATGTCTTCAGGATGGACCCGTTGCATGCCGGTTGGATGAAGATAGAAGATGCCGTCTGGATGAAGACTTTGCCGGCTGGATGAAGATGGAAGAGGCTGCCTGGATGAAGACTTCTTGCCGCCCAGATGAAGACTTCTTGCCGGCTGGATGGATCCTTCAAGCGGGACTTCAATAACTGTAAGTGGATCGTCGGGGGTTAGTGTTAGGTTTTTTTTAAGTTTTTTTTGGGTGGGTTTTATTTTTAGAGTAGGGTCTGGGCAGTAAAAGAGCTAAATGCCCTTTTAAGGGCAGTGCCCATACAAATGGCCTTTTCAGGGCAATGGGGAGCTTAGTTTTTTTTTAGGTTTTTTTAGATAGTTATTTTATTTGGGGGGGTTGGTTGTGGGGGTGGTGGGTTTTACTGTTGGGGTGGGGTTTGTATTTTTTTTTACAGGTAAAAGAGCTGTTATCTTTGGGGTAATGCCCCACTAAAGGCCCTTTTAAGGGCCATTGGTAGTTTATTGTAGGCTAGGTTTTTATTTTATTTTGGGGAGCTTTTTTATTTTGATAGGGCTATTAAATTAGGTGTAATTCTTTTTTATTTTTGATAATGTGGTTTGTTTGTTTTTTCCTAATCTAGTGTTTTTTATTTTTTGTAACTTAGCGTTTATTTTTTTTTGTAATTTAGTAATTTTTAATAAGGTTAAATAGTATATTTAAATAATTTAAGTTGGGTTAGGTTTTTTAATATGTAATTTAGTTAATTTAATTGGTAGTTTAATTTAAGTGTAGTACAATAGTTAAGGTAGGTTAATTAATAGTTTAAAAATAGTTTTAATTCTACAGATACGTTTAAATTTATTATAAGATAGGGATGTTGTAATTTTAATTTAAAGTTAGCGGCTTGTTAGGTTTAGGGGTTAATTAGCTTAATTTAGTTTATGGCGATGTGGGGGGCTGGCGATTTAGGGGTTAATTGATTTAGTTAGTGGTAGTGATGTGGGAGGCCAGAGGTTTAGCGGTTAATACGTTTATTTAGTGGCGGTGGGGTCCGGGAGCGGCGGGATAGAGGTTAATATTTTTATTTAAGTTGCGACGGGGTCGGGGACTGGCGGAATAGGGGTTAATACATTTTAATTAGGCTGCGGCGATGTCGGGGCGGCAGATTAGGGGTGTTTAGACTCGGGCTTATGTTAGGGTGTTAGCTGTAAACGTAACTGGTTTTCTACCATAGAAATTAATAGGATATCTGGCAGCATCGAACATAAGCTTTCGCTGCTTTCAGACTCTCATTGATTCCTATGGCATCCGCGGCCTCCAGGATGGCGGATTGAAAACTAGGTACGCTGGGCCGGAATAGCTGTGAGCTTACCTGTTAACTATTTGATAACTTGTAAAAAGTGTCAAATAGAGCCGAATGTGTATTCGGAACATCTTTAATGACGTAAGCATCACTCTGTGTTGGATTGAGACTGGCAGATCGTATGTTACGTCACAGATTTCAACTTTTGCTGGTCTGCAGGCTTTGATAACTAGGTTGGATCAAGCTTGCAACAATTACGCTGCATAATTATGGCATATTTGCGGTTGATGGCTTTATAAATATCCCAAAAAAACAGAGAGTAGTGACAGCATGGATATTTATTCGTGAGACAGCAGGACAAACAGCAACGTTTCGAGACTTCTGTCTCTTTGTCAGCTTGACAAAGAGACAGAAGTCTCGAAACGTTGCTGTTTGTCCTGCTGTCTCACGAATAAATATCCATGCTGTCACTACTCTCTGTTTTTTTGATATCATTACCTTGACCTTGGAAGCAGGTCATTGTGACTTTGCAGGATAGCACCTGTGTGCTGGACTTTACTCTACTTCTCCATTAGCTGTTTATAAATATCCCCCCTAGTCTCAACATACATAAGTGCCTGCCCACTGCCAAAGAAAATCCTGTTTAAAGGATTTTAAAAATGTCCCCATCAACTGCATATGGTATATTTTTCTGAAGTGCAAGTGTCCAAGACTTAGAATACAAAAGCACTAACCTGTAGTATAGCTGTCCGGCAGGAAGACAGCTCAAAAGGCGTGAAAGGACACATACAGAGACCTGTAGAAAAAGAAAGACCAGAGTAACCAACTCTGACTTTCTGTACCATGGGCAGCAATGTGTTAGGAAACAAAGCAAGGACTACCTCACAACTTTCTAACTGCTTAAAAGCCACCACTACTCTACTGAAGAGATTGACGTGGACTCAGCTAAACCCAAATCCTTGCTTGCAGGTAAAAGTACCAGAAAAAGGAATTAATTTCTTCAGATGCCAAACTTCACCTCCTCTTTTGACAGAGGCTAAGAGAATGACTGGGGATTATGGGTAGGGGAGTGACACTTAACAGCTTTGCTGTGGTGCTCTTTGCCTCCTCCTGCTGGCCAGGAGTGATATTCCGACTAGTAATGGAATGACATCGTGGACTTGTAACAGAGTTGATGTTCCAGGAGGAGTTGATCAAATGAACAGTGATATTAAAAAACTAGAGGACTGGTCAAATAAATGGGATCTGAAATGTAATATTACCAAGAACAAAACTGTGCATATAGGATCCAAAAACCCAAATGCCAATTATAGGCTCAATGGTACTGACTGCAAATAAAGAAGAAAGGGAGTTGGGAAATATTAGTTCAGATGATTTAAAATTTGGTACACAATGCAGCAGTACAGCCAGTAAGGCCAGTCTAATACTTGGTTGCATTGGGAGAGGTATTAGTAGCAGAAATAGCAAGATTCTTATGCCACTTTACAGATCATTAGTTAGACCAAATCTGGAATACTGTGTACAGTTCTGGAGACCATATCTTCAAAAAAATATAAATAAACTAGAAGCTGTGCAAAAGAGGGCTACTAAAAGGGTACACGGTCTAAAATATAAAATGTACTCTATGACCTAAATATGTATAGTTTAGAGGAGTAAAGGGAAAAAGGTGACATTATAGAAACTTTCAAATATATGTAGCTGAAATAATTTTCCACAAAAAAACCTACACCAAAACAAGGGGTCACAATCTAAGTTTAGGAAGAGGCAGATTCAGGATAAATGCGAGGAAGCATTTTTATGCTGCTTAGAAGTCCTTTACAATGGGAGGTGGCTACTGAGGAACTTTTGAGGTAAAATATCTTTCTTTTTTACATAGAGATGTTCAGGTGATATTTTCTAGTCAGCTTTTTACAGCTATGCTGCATCACTTTCAAGTGTTTCAACATTTGGGTATCATGGCCCTTTGGAGAACTGCAATCATCATCCCGATCCAATCGGGATAAATGATACCCCCTGCTAGAAATGCTTGTACAATGATAAATGCCGACAGCGTATGCTGTCAGCATTTAGCAATGCCAGGCGGACATGATTCGCTACAGCGAATTATGTCCGCCCGGCAAATGATAAATTAGAAAATGACTGGGACATGCATAAGGCTATACTAAGAAAAAAGTAACACGTAATATAGGTAGACTTGATGGGCCTTTTTGGTTCTTATCTACCATCAAATTCTATGTTTCTATGTGTCATTTTAGGGAATGTTATTAACAATGTATTTGTTTACAAATTTAGTGAGAAACAAATTAAGTTATGATTAGTCTGATTTTTTGTTGTTGCTTGTGCACATGTCTACTTTATTTGGACCTTACATTTAGTCTGGCTAATTTCTGTTTCTGCTTCTTCCAACTTAGAACTATTACTAACATTTGCTACTTTTTCAAACATGGCATTACTGATTATATTCCTTCTTTAACATTGCAAGTCCATCTTGCCTCTCACACTACCACCTATCTCCATTCCAACCCATCTTTTATGCTTCTTCCAGACTTCTCTACCTTACACCCTGCTCCTCATCTGTTTTATCTCTCATTCCCTCCCTTGACTTCCCTCAAGAATAGATTAGAAACCACAACCCCAATAATATTACACTCTCCTGTGTTTCTGTCATGCCTGCAAATATTCTCCAATGTCCATTTGAACTACCCAATACCTTCTTCTCTCCTCCTCTCTTGTTACTAACATTTCTATCTGCAAGACTTCTAGAACTATATATTTGCTTTCCCTCTCTTGCTCTGTAGGTCTTGATCCAAGCTTTAGGGATATCAACCTTTATATAAAAACATGCCTCTTTTATAATTTACTGCTATATAAATAAATGATAATAATACACATTTAACTTTAATACAACAACATTCCAATTTAAAAGTATTATCCAAACATACAACTATAGAAACCCACAATACACATGAAAAATAAATAAATGATGAGATCTGATATAGTTCTAGAAGTCTATGCAGTGATATTGAGCACAATAAAAGCAAAAGTTAGGCCATGGTTGTTTATGCTGATCCGGAAACTTCAGTTAAAAAGCAGTGGTCGTAAGACCGCTGCTCCTTAACTTGTTCGCTACCTTTTAGGTGGCAGACTGCAATTATCCCATTCAGATACGATCGGGATGATTCACACTCCTTGCTAGTGGCCGATTGACGAATCATGTCCGCCCGACATTTGGTAAATTGACCCCTTGGATTTTATAAATTAGGTACATTTTAGCTATAATAAATAATTGGTTAAAAATTAAAGAGACATGAAACCCAACATTTTCCGTTCATGATTCAGAGCATACAATTTTACACAACTTTCAAATGTACTTATCTAATATAATGTTCTTCATTCTGTTGGTATCCTTTGTTGAAAAGCATAAATTGGTAGGCTAAGGATCTAGCCGCTGATTGGTGGCTGCAAAAATAAGCCTCTTGTCACTGGCTTGCTGATGTGTTTAGCTAGACTAGTGGTTTTCAAAGTGTGAGGCGGGCCTCACTGGCTTGCTGATGTGTTTAGCTAGACTAGTGGTTTTCAAAGTGTGAGGCGGGCCTCCGCAGGGGGGCTCTGAAGCATATAATAATTACACCTCACATTATCCAATGGAAACCACAAGCAGCAGCTTACTTGGCAGAACATAGAACTGTTTTTTAGAACCGACTATGACACTTGCCATGTCATGATGGGATGTAGGTTGAAGAAAAGCAAAGAGGTCAAAATAGCTCAGAGACTGCATTTGTTGTCTTGATCAGTAACTTGAATGAGTAACAAAGGGGATATTTATCAAGCTGTCAACCGCAAATACGCTGGAATTTCGCAGCGTAATTGTTGCGAGCTTGATCCGACCTAGTTATCAAAGCCTACAGACCAGCAAAAGTTGAAATCTGTGAAGTAACATACGATCCGCCGGTCTCAATCCGACACAGATCGATGCTTACGTCATTACAGATGTTCCAAATACACATTCGGCATTATTTGACACTTTTTAAAAGTGATCAAATAGTTAACCGGTACGCTCACGGCTATTCCGGCCCAGCCTACCTGGTTTTCAATCCGCCACCCTGGAGGCCGAGGATGCCTTAGGAATCAATGGGAGTCTGAAAGCAGCGAAAGATTATGTTCGATGCTGCCAGATATCCCATTGATTTATATGGTAGAAAACCAGTTACGTTTACACCTAACACCCTAACATAAGCCCCTAGTCTAAACACCCCTAATTTGCCACCCCAACATCGCTGCAACCTAAATAAAATTTATTAACCCTTATTCCACCGCTACCTGACCCCGCCGCAACCTTAATACATGTATTAACCCCTATCCCTCCGCTCCCAGACCCCCGACCACCACCTAAATAAATGTATTAACCCCTATCCCGCCACTCCCGGACCCCGCTGGCACTAAATAAATGTATTAACCCCTAAACCTCTGGCCTCCCACATCACTACCACTAACTAAACCTATTAACCCTTAAACCACTAGCCCCCCACATCGCCATAAACTAAATTAAGCTATTAACCCCTAAACCTAACAAGCCGCTAACTTTAAATTAAATTACCACATCCCTATCTTAAAATAAATTTAAACTTACCTGTAGAATTAAAATAAACTATTTTTAAACTATTTATTAACCTACCCTAACTATTATACTATACTTAAATAAAACTAGCAATTAAATTAACTAAATTACATATTAAAAAAATCCTTTTAAGGGCCATTAGTAGTTTAGTGTAGGCTAGGGTTTTTTTATTTTGGGGGGGGGGGGGGGGGGGGGGTTTATTTTGATAGGGCTATTAGATTAGGTGTAATTCTTTTTTATTTTTGATAATGTGTTTTTTTTTTTCCGTAATTTAGTGTTTTTTATTTTTTGTAATTTAGCGTTTATTTTTTTTTTGTAATTTTAGTAATTTTTAATAAAGTTATTAACCCCTAAGTCTAACCCTAACCCTAACACCCCCCTAACTTAAATATAATTTAAATAAAACGAAATAAATTTACTATAATTAACTAAATTATTCCTATTTAAAACTAAATACTTACCTATAAAATAAACCCTAATATAGCTACAATATAACTAATAGTTACATTGTAGCTATTTTAGGATTTATATTTATTTTACAGGCAACTTTGTATTTATTTTAACTAGGTACAATAGCTATTAAAGGGCCATTATACACTCAAAAATATAGGCTATTTAAATTAAGCACCATAAGAAGATAAAGTTTGTAATTGACAAGTATTAGCAATTTTGCTGCTAACTCTTCTAAAAATGATTATAAAGTTTCTAATCCTCTCAGTGAATGAGAATACGAACGTAATCTCCACTAGCTTTAGAGCAAGGTTTTTTCTACACTCCCTATCTAGTGTCCTTTACAGCCAGCCCCCATACTGGGGCTGTCTGTGTAATAGATAAGGCTGTCACAAATCCCCTCACCTCTCTCAGACGTTTCTTCCTGACTATTTACACTGGCTGGGCACGATCTCACTCCCCCCTGACACTCTCCTCCCGGTAAGCATTCAGTAGACACAAGGGGAATATTCCACTCACAGCTCTGTGAAACATGATCCTGAGATGTTTTACAGAGCTGTGTGTGAGAATATTCAGAGTGCCGTAGTGAGGACAAAGAGGGAGTCAGCTATATCCACAGTTGCACTGTTTTTTTTATATGGGCAGATGTATTTTACATGTATATCAGCTGAGCCTGAGAGATGTAGAGCATTTCATTGTACCTGTAACAAACTGCACGAGTTAAATCACAGGGATTCTACCCCAGCAGTGTCTCAGTTTTATCTGCACCTCGGCAGCATCCAGAGCTCCGCCCCCAGCTTTACAGCTACAATATGAATATTTATGAGGAGGCAGGAGAGTGGGAGTAGCTGGGGGTGGAGCTCTGGATGTTGCTGAGGTGCAGATGAAAATGAGACACTGCTGGGGTAGAATCCCTGTGATTTAACTCGTGCAGTTTGTTACAGGTACAATGAAATGCTCTACATCTCTCAGGCTCAGCTGATATACATGTAAAATACATCTGCCCATATAAAAAAAACAGTGCAACTGTGGATATAGCTGACTCCCTCTTTGTCCTCACTACGGCACTCTGAATATTCTCACACACAGCTCTGTAAAACATCTCAGGATCATGTTTCACAGAGCTGTGAGTGGAATATTCCCCTTGTGTCTACTGAATGCTTACCGGGAGGAGAGTGTCAGGGGGGAGTGAGATCGTGCCCAGCCAGTGTAAATAGTCAGGAAGAAACGGCTGAGAGAGGTGAGGGGATTTGTGACAGCCTTATCTATTACACAGACAGCCCCAGTATGGGGGCTGGCTGTAAAGGACACTAGATAGGGAGTGTAGAAAAAGCCTTGCTCTAAAGCTAGTGGAGATTACGTTCGTATTCTCATGCACTGAGAGGATTAGAAACTTTATAATCATTTTTAGGAGAGTTAGCAGCAAAATTGCTAATACTTGTCAATTACAAACTTTATCTTCTTTTGGTGCTTAATTTAAATAGCCTATATTTTTTGAGTGTTTAATGGCCCTTTAAATAGTTAATAACTATTTAATAGCTACCTAGTTAAAATACAAAATTACCTGTAAAATAAATCCTAACCTAAGTTACAAATACACCTAACACTACACTATCAATAAATTAATTAAATAAATTACCTACAATTATCTAAACTAAAATACAATTAAATAAACTAAACTATAATACAAAAACAAACACTAAATTACAGAAAATAAAAAAAATTACAAGAAGTTTAAACTAATTACAAATAATCTAAGCTCCTAATAAAATAAAAAAGCCCCCCAAAATAATAAAATGCCCTACCCTATCCTAAATTACAAAGTAATCAGCTCTTTTACCAGCCTTTAAAAGGGCTTTTTGTGGGGCATTGCCCCAAAGTAATCAGCTCTTTTACCTGTAAATAAAAATACAATAACCCCCCCAACATTACAACCCACCACCCACATACCCCTACTCTAAAACCCACCCAAACCCCCCTTAAAAAAACCTAACACTAACCCCCTGAAGATCTCCCTACCTTGAGTCGTCTTCACCCAGCTGAGCCGAATTCTTCATCCAAGCAGGGCAGAAGAGGTCCTCCATCCGGTTGAAGTCTTCATCCAAGCGGGGCAGAAGAGGTCTTCCATCCGATTGAAGTCTTCATCCAAGCGGTGTCTTCTATCTTCATCCATCCAGAGCGGAGTGGCAGCATCCTGAAGACCTCCGATGCGGAACATCCATCCTGGCCGATGACTTCCCGACGAATGACGGTTCCTTTAAATGACATAATCCAAGATGGCATCCCTCGAATTTAGATTGGCTGATAGGATTCTATCAGCCAATGGGAAATAAGTTAGGAACAATCTGATTGGCTGATTCAATCAGCCAATCAGATTGAAGTTCAATCCGATTGGCTGGTCCAATCAGCCAATCGGATTGACCTCGCATTCTATTGGCTGTTCCGATCAGCCAATAGAATACGAGGTCAATCCAATTGGCTGATTGGATCAGCCAATCGTATGCATGGATACAGTGTGAGATGAGTCACACAGCCTCAAGCCTGAAGAGAGCAGTGTATGCAGCTGCACAGATGCTCAAATCCTCACGTGCCTGCCGCTCCAGCTGTCTGCTGCATGCGCCTACAGTCAGCCCTACCCAGAAACAATCCCCACAACCAGAGCAGTTACCTGGTAACAGTGATAACCCCAGTAGGACCTTTTCTGATGCAGTGGAAATGGCTGGATGCCGAGTTAGGGCTTTGCATTAAAAAAAAATATAAGCAGAGTATTTTTGACTGTGACAATATTAGGACTGAATGTGTGTGTTCCCCATGTCACATCAGCAGTCTGGTATGAACCATAAAAAAAAAAAACATTTTTTTTTTTTTTTTTTTTTTAGGACTCGGGCCCCTCAACAGAGACTGGGCCCTGGGCAGCTGCCCCTTTTGTCCTGTGTTAAAGACGGCCCTGCGGCTAGTGCGTGACATCACAAAAAAGAGTGTGTGCTCACCATCCAATCTCTGAATGGCTTTCCTGGCACAGTCACTCAGCGTGGTGGAAACGGCATATAATAACAGCAAAAAAGAGAACAAGCACCACAGCTGTAGATAAAACAACGTATTTATTCCAAAAACTTTAAAAATATACAGGACAGCAGTATCCAGTAAAAAAATGGCTAAAGAGAGCAGAGCAAAAATGGACTTACGCGTTTCAGCATAAAGCCGTAGTCATAGCCTGTTATTTTGCCGGCACCCTCAGATTTAAAAAGCACACTCTGTAAGCTAATTGGGTCTCCGTGTAACTCCTCCTTTAATTATTTATTAACCTAGCCAGAAAGTGTAGAATAATGTATTAACTAGTTTATACTTTAGTAACCTGCTGAACACTTTATCTTGGAACCATATCATTAGTTCCTCAATATTTAATACGTGGGCCTGTTTGAATTATTAGCTATTGATTAGCCTAATTCCCATTTAATATTGTATATATAGCCTTAGCGAACAAAAGATGTCAAACAGACCCAACATTTTCTCAATATTAAGATGTGACAAATTTGAATGTAACTCAGCGTCGGATTTCCTATTTCTATGTTAATTCACATTTGTGCATAAAAAGGAGTTGAAGGGACACTTTCAGATAATATATATGTGAGAGAGTGAAGTTCAGTAAACAATGTTGAACAGATGCGTCTACAATCAACAATGAAAATTCACTGTATATTATAACCAGTGTCCAATTGTGACATGATCAAAATCCCTAAGTACTAAGCCCTCGCTAATATCTGTAATGTATTCATATTTAGAAAGTTTCTTTCATACAGTTATATGATATTAGAAATGGCATAATCTTATCAACATTGGGTATTCTATTTGAATTTAGATCTTAGTAAAGGGAAAAACGTCCCATTGAACTATGAGATAGTAAGTTACTAAATATAGAATATAAATTATGTAAGTTTAATTACATTCTAGACATAGTCTATATATAAGTGTAGATATCCCCAACTTTAGTATAGAATCAATTGATGTGTTTTGTGATTCAAAATAAATGAAAAACCTGTACAGATTTAGTGGAAGATAATGGTATGTATAAAAAGAGGGGAGCAGATGTGACATGGTCGACCTGGGATGTATTTACTCCCAGTAATTGATTAAATCATATCTTGAGTTTAGGCCCTCTAGATGTCTCGTCCTTAGTCTGAACATCAAGAAGGCCTCCCTTTTTGCCAATAGTTTTTCCACATCCCCCCCTCTTCTCGGTGGTTTAACCTTCTCAATTACACACCACCGCAGCGTGTTAATGTCACCTCTATGTTTGTGTTTGAAGTGCCACACCAGAGGAGTGTTGGATTTTCCTCTTGTAATCGTGGATAGGTGTTCTCTGATTCTTGACTTTGTCTCTAGAGGTAAGACCTATGTACTGCATTCCACATATATTGCAGTACAATAGGTAAACCTCTGTAGACATACAGTTCAGACATGATAGTATTTTAAACGTCTCCCCTGTTACATGCGAAGGGAAAAACTTTGTTTTGGTTAGATATTCGCAGGGTTTACATTTGTTATGGCCACATGGGTACATACCCAAGCTTGTCAACCATGATGAAGGTCTGTCCACTTCCATTTTCAGAAGTGTAGGAGACAGCATAGTTCCCAAAGTTGGACATTTCTTGGAACTACCTCTGACTCCCACTTTGACAAGATCCACTAACTTGTCATCAGCCTCTAAGATGTGAAAATGTTTTTTGATTATTTTCACAATCTCAGGGAATTGTTTACTGTAGTTGGTGATAAAATTCACCCCTGGGTACGGTTCATTATTCTTTTTTTTTTCAGTAGAGAAGACCTCTGTAAACCATCAACCTTTCTTTTGGCTGTCTTGATTACTTTATTTGAATAGCCTCTATCTTTTAGTCAGTATTCTAATTCTCTTGCTTCATGTGAGAAGTCGCTTTCAAGTGTGCAGTTCCTTTTGAGACATATGAATTCTCCTTTCGCTACTGCTCCCACTTAGCCCCAATCTAAGTTCTACCCTATCCAGTCTAGGGGGGATATTGTGGAAATCTTTCACTCAAGGATAGAAAAAGATCTCATTAATCTAAAACTTAAGGGTAAACCCTCAAGGTCCAACATCTCACGAAGGGAAAAACAGGCAATCAAGTCTCTGCAGCAGAACAGAGACTTGGTTATAAAAAATGCGGACAAGGGTGGCACAGTGGTAGTCATGGACAAGTCCATGTATGTAACGGAGGCACTAAGACAGTTGACTAATACTGAGAACTATATAGTACTTGCTAGGGACCCTACTAAACAATTTGCTGAGGAATTTAGTCACCTATTTGATGATGGTGTGGAGCAGGGGTATATTGACATAACGACAGCACAATGTCTTTATGTAGAGCACCCTAGAACACCTCTGTTCCACCACCTTCCAAAGGTGCATAAATCTTTAGATCAAGTCCAGGGTCGTCCCATTGTCAGTGGGATAGGTTCTATCTTCGAACGCCTGTCAGAGTGGCTAGATTCGATACTTTATCCCTTTGTAAAATCTTTACCATCTTATATCAAAGATACTAAGTCAGTACTTAACCTAATGAGGGAGATTACCTGGCAGGAGGAATATTGTTGGGTCACTGTGGATGCAGTGGCCCTATACTCCTCTATACCGCATGATGAAGGTATAAAGGCTATTGAGTACTATCTGAAATATCATTCGGAGTTCTCTACTGATTTCCAAAAATATGTGACAAGAATAACAAGGTTTTTATTGACCCACAATTTTTTTCAATTCCAGGATGTTTTCTATCTCCAGAGGTGTGGAACCGCTATGGGGGCGAAATTTGCCCCCTCATACACCAACCTGTTTTTAGGTTGGTGGGAGCGGCTCCACATCTTTGGAGATAGAAACACCTACAAAGATGATATTTTCCTGTATGGAAGATATATCGATGACCTCCTCTTCATATGGAAGAGGAGGGTGGAGGACATCGATAAATTTGTACAACTTTTGAACTGGAATGAAGTGGGACTAAGCTTTACTTATGAGATGAATCTTGATACTATCAATTTTTTGGATATTATTCTAAAGGGTAATAGTGGTAAACCAGTGGTGACCAAGATTTATAGGAAGCCAATATCAGGAAATTCATTGCTTCATGGCAGAAGTTGTCACCCTAAACACACAGTGGGAGCAGTAGCGAAAGGAGAATTCATACGTCTCAAAAGGAACTGCACACTTGAAAGCGACTTCTCACATGAAGCAAGAGAATTAGGATACAGACTAAAAGATAGAGGCTACTCAAATAAAGTAATCAAGACAGCCAAAAGAAAGGTTGATGGTTTACAGAGGTCTTCTCTACTGACAGACAAAAACAGGAATAATGAACCATACCCAGGGGTGAATTTTTTCACCAACTACAGTAAACAATTCCCTGAGATTGTGAAAATAATCAAAAAACATTTTCACATCTTAGAGGCTGATGACAATTTAGTGGATCTTGTCAAAGTGGGAGTCAGATGTAGTTCCAAGAAATGTCCAACTTTGGGAACTATGCTGTCTCCTACACTTCTGGAAACGGGAGTGGACAGACCTTCATCATAGTTGGCAAGCTTGGGTATTTACCCATGTGGCCATAACAAATGTAAACCCTGTGAATATCTAACCAAAACAAAGTTTTTCACTTTGCATGTAACAGGGGAGACGTTTACATGTCTGAACTGTATGTCTACAGAGGTTATTTACCTATTGTACTGCAATATATGTGGAATGCAGTACATAGGTCTTACCTCTAGAGACATAAAGTCAAGAATCAGAGAACACCTATCCACGATTACAAGAGGAAAATCCAACACTCCTCTGGTGTGGCACTTCAAACACAAACATAGAGGTGACATTAACACGCTGCGGTGGTGTGCAATTGAGAAGGTTAAACCACCGAGAAGAGGGGGGGATGTGGAAAAACTACTGGCAAAAAGGGAGGCCTTCTGGATGTTCAGACTAAGGATGAGACATCCAGAGGGCCTAAACTCAAGATATGATTTAATCAATTACTGGGAGTAAATACATCCCAGGTCGACCATGTCACATCTGCCCCCCTCTTTTTATACATACCTGTAACATATCTCAGCCTAATGTCACTATCCCTTTAAGACTTCCTTCCCTGACTGCTGGTTTTGGGCAGTATTTACATTCAGCTTGCCTGCCTGCCTGCCTGATTAATCATTCATGCACCTGATTCTCTCAGCCTCTTTTTAAGTCTTCTCAGGCCTAATGTGCTTTGCATTAACTTTGAAGTTGTGATCCTGAACAACAGAGGTCTGTGACTGTTTCCTGCATGAATTTACCAACTTATTGAAGCTACAGTCTTTTCTATTACCTATGCCTAAAATCATCAAATCGCAAGTATCCAAATAATTCCATTTCTGTTTCCTGGACACTGCAACTTAACAAACTCTGAACTTTATTATAAATCAAACATACTTTTGGTTATCATCACTCTCTAATTATAACAGCATCTTACTCAGACCTTTATAACTATTTCTCTGCTACAAGTTGTCATTGCTGAAATATCCTGATGCAAATATGTTAACATATACAGAACTCTGCATCTATATGTTCAGTTAAAAGCTTTCATGTGATTCTCCAATATATGTACAAACAGTAATTGATGCCTTAAACTTAACTTTCACCTGTGCTGCTCTGCTAATTACTGATATACAGCTCTATATAATATGTACTGTGAACCTGCAACAAACCTAGTTTGCATATATATGCACAAACAGTAATTAATGCCTAAACTTGCAGCTTGTCTAAATACCTGTGCAGCTGAATCACAAAACACATCAATTGATTCTATACTAAAGTTGGGGATATCTACACTTATATATAGACTATGTCTAGAATGTAATTCAACTTACATAATTTATATTCTATATTTAGTGACTTACTATCTCATACCTAGTTCAATGGGATGTTTTCCCCTTTACTAAGATCTAAATTCAAATAGAATACCCAATGTTGATTAGATTATGCCATTTCTAATATCATATACTTGTATGAAATAAGCTTTCTAAATATGAATACATTACAGACATTAGCGAGGCTTAGTACTTAGGGATTTTGACCACGTCACAATTGGACACTGGTTATAATATACAATGAATTTTCATTGTTGATTGTAGACGCATCTGCTCAACATCGTTTACTGAACTTCACTCTCTCACATATATATTATCTGAAAGTGTCCCTTCAACTCCTTTTTATGCACAAATATGAACTAACATAGAAATAGGAACTCCGACGCTGAGTCACATTCAAGTTTGTCACATCTTAATATTGAGAAAATGTTGGGTCTGTATGACATCTTTTGTTCGCTAAGGCTATATATACAATATTAAATGGGAATTAGGCTAATCAATAGCTAATAATTCAAACAGGCCCACGTATTAAATATTGAGGAACTAATGATATGGTTCCAAGATAAAGTGTTCAGCAGGTTACTAAAGTATAAACTAGTTAATACATTATTCTACACTATCTGGCTAGGTTAATAAAGAGTTAAAGGAGGAGTTACATGGAGACCCAATTAGCTTACAGAATGTGCTTTTTTAAATCTGAGGGTGCCGGCAAAATAACAGGCTATGACTATGGCTTTATGCTGAAACGCGTAAGCCCATTTTTGCTCTGCTCTCTTTAAACCTTTTTTTACTGGATACTGCTGTCCTGTATATTTTTAAAGTTTTTGGAATAAATGCGTTGTTTTATCTACAGCTGTGGTGCTTGTTCTCTTTTTTGCTGTTATTTAAAGGAACCGTCATTCGTCGGGAAGTCGTTGGCCAGGATGGATGTTCCTCGTTGGAGGTCTTCAGGATGCTGCCGCTCTGCTCCGGATGGATGAAGATAGAAGATGCCGCTTGGATGAAGACTTCAACCGGATGGAGGACCTCTTCTGCCCCGCTTGGATGAAGAATTCGGCTCGGCTGGATGAAGACGACTCAAGGTAGGGAGATCTTCAGGGGGTTAGTGTTGTAGGTTTTTTTAAGGGGGGTTTGGGTGGGTTTTAGAGTAGGGGTATGTGGGTGGTGGGTTGTAATGTTGGGGGGGTTATTGTATTTTTATTTACAGGTAAAAGAGATGATTACTTTGGGGCAATGCCCCGCAAAAAAGCCCTTTTAAGGGCTGTAAAAGAGCTGATTACTTTGTAATTTAGGATAGGGAAGGGCATTTTATTATTTTGGGGGGGCTTTTTTATTTTATTAGGGGGCTTAGATTAGGTGTAATTAGTTTAAACTTCTTGTATTTTATTTTATTTTCTGTAATTTAGTGTTTGTTTTTTTTTGTATTATAGTTTAGTTTATTTAATTGTATTTTAGTTTAGATAATTGAAGATAATTTATTTAATTAATTTATTGATAGTGTAGTGTTAGGTGTATTTGTAACTTAGGTTAGGATTTATTTTACACGTCATTTTGTAATTATTTTAACTAGGTAGCTATTAAATAGTTAATAACTATTTAATAGCTATTGTACCTAGTTAAAATAAATACAAAGTTGCCTGTAAAATAAATATAAATCCTAAAATAGCTACAATGTAACTATTAGTTATATTGTAGCTATATTAGGGTTTATTTTATAGGTAAGTATTTAGTTTTAAATAGGAATAATTTATTTAATGATAGTAAATTTAGTTAATTTTATTTAAATTATATTTAAGTTAGGGGGTGTTAGGGTTAGACTAGGTTTAGGGGTTAATAACTTTATTATAGTAGCAGCGACATTGGGGGCCGGAGATTAGGGGTTAATAATTGTAGGTAGATGGCGGCGATGTTAGGGAGGGCAGATTAGGGGTTAATAAAATTTATTATAGTGTTTGCGAGGCGGGAGTGCGGCGGTTTAGGGGTTAATACATTTATTTTATTGGAGGCGATGTCCGGTTGGCAGATTAGGGGTTAATAAGTGTAGGTAGGTGGCGGCGACGTTGGGGGGGGCAGATTAGGGGGTAATAAATATAATATAGGTGTCGGCGATGTTAGGGACAGCAGATTAGGGGTTCATAGCTATAATGTAGGTGGCGGCGGTGTCCGGAGCGGCAGATTAGGGGTTAATAATATAATGTAGGTGTCAGCAATAATGGGGGCGGCAGATTAGGGGTTAATAAGTGTAAGGTTAGGGGTGTTTAGACTGGGGGTTCATGTTAGGGTGTTAGGTGTAGACTTAGAAAGTGTTTCCCCATAGGAAACAATGGGGCTGCGTTAGGAGCTGAACGCTGCTTTTTTGCAGGTGTAAGTTTTTTTTCAGCCTGCTCAGCCCCATTGTTTCCTATGGGGATATCGTGCACAAGCACATTTTTCCAGCTTACCGCTACCGTAAGCAACGCTGGTATTGAGAGTAGAAGTGGAGCTAAATTATGCTCAAAGCTCACTTTTCTGAGGCTAACGCAGCCATTCAGACAACTCGTAATACCAGCGTTGTCTTAAGGGTGCGCTGGAAAAAAAAGGCTCGTTAGCACCGCAGGTCTTTATCGACAAAACTCCAAATCTAGGCGTATGTATTTACTGTAAATCTTCTCATTCCAATGTGAGCAAAGTTAACGTGTGAGCGGGAGCGCAAAATAGTGCTCCACATGTAATCAAGCCCACAGTTTATAGAATCAGGACCCATGTATTGTCTATCTTTTTATTTAGCAAAGTGTTAGAGCATGTTATAATTACACTATTGCTTGCATCTAACAATTGCCTCAAAAGTTTTGAGCACTATAGGGAAATTAACAAACGCAACAAAAGTGGCATTATTTAATCCCTATAGCGCTGAAATTACAAGTTTAAAAAAAAAAACGGCTTGTCCGGGTGATATGGTACTTTTAAGCTCCATACCACACCAAAAACAAGCGCTGTTTTGACGTTCTCGTGCACGCTTTCCCCATAGACATCAAAGGGGAGAGCGGGTCAGAAAAAAGTCTAACACCTGCGATCACGGAAAGAAAAGCTCTGTAACGCAGACCCATTGATGTCTATGGGGAAAAAGAAAATACTGTTTAAACCTTAAACCCTAACATAAACCCTACGTCTATTGGCTGATTTGAACAGCCAATAGGATTTAAGCAGCTCTCATTCTATTGGCTGATTCATCATGCAATAGAATTAGAGCTGCTTAAATCCTATTGACTGATTTGAACAACCAATAGGATTTTAGCAACTGTAATTCCTATTGGCTGATTCAAATATTTCAGCCAATAGGAATGCAAGGGACTCCATCTTGGATCGTGTACCTTGCATTGAAGATTCAGTGAATGGCGGCGACCGTATGAAGAGGATGCTCCGTGCCGGATGTCTTCAGGATGGTACCACTCCGCGCCACCGGGATCAAGATGGAAGATGCCGTCTGGATGAAGATTTAAGAGGCAGCCTGGATGAAGACTTCTCACCGCCTGGATGAGGACTTCTCTGCCGGGATGAAGATCGTTCAAGCAGGACTTCAAAATCTGTAAGGAGATCTTCGGGGATTAGTGATAGTTTTTTTTTAAGGTTTTTTTAGGTGGGTTTTTATTTTATATTAGGGTTTGGGCATGTAAAAGAGCTAAATTCCCCTTTAAAGGACTAGTCAATACAGTAGATTTGCATAATCAACAAATGCATAATAAGAAGACAATGCAATAGCACTTAGTCTGAACTTCAAATGAGTAGTAGATTTTTGCTAAATGAATTGCAAAGTTATGTCTATTTTCACTCCCCCTGTATCATGTGATAGCCATCAGCCAATCACAAATGCATATACGTATATGCTGGGAATTCTTGCACATGCTCAGTAGGAGTTGGTGACTCAAAAAGTGTAAATATAAAAAGACTGTGCACATTTTGTTAATTGAAGTAAATTGGAAAGTTGTTTAAAATTGCATGCTGTATCTGAATCTTGAAATTTTTAAGGGCAATGCCCATTCAAATGCCCTTTACAGGGCAATGCTTAGCTTAGGTTTTATTAGAGTTAGCTTTTTTTATTTTGGGGGGTTGGTTGGGTGGTGGGTTTTACTGTTGGGGGGGGTCTTTGTATATTTATTTTTTTACAGGTAAAAGAGCTGTTTAACTTAGGGCAATGCCCTACAAAAGGCCCCTTTAATGGCCATTGGTAGTTTATTGTAGGCTAGGGTTTTTTTTTTTTAATTTGGGTGGGCTTTTTTTATTTTGATAGGGCTATTAGATAAGGTGTAATTCTTTTTTATTTTTGATAATTTCGTTTGTTATTTTTCGTACTTTAGTGTTTGATATTTTTGGTAATTTAGTCTTTTTTATTTTTTGTATTTAGGTTGTTTGTAATTTTTAGAGTAGTGTTAGGATTTTTTAATGTGTAGTTCAATAATTATATTAGTTTAATTGTTAGTTTAAACTTAGTTTTTTTAAATTTGACAGGTAAGTTTTAATTTAATTTAAGATAGGGAAATTGTAATTTTAATATAAAGTTAGGGGGCGCTAGGTTTAGGGGTTACTATTTAATTTAGTTTATTGCGATGTGGGGCCTTTCGGTTTAGGGGTTAATAGTTTAATTTAGTATATTTCATTGTGGGGGGCTTGCGGTTTAGGGGTTAATAGGTTTATTATAGTTGTGGGGTGTAGGGCTTAATAATTTTACAGTGGGGACGATGTGGGCGGATGGCAGATTAGGGGTTAATTATATTTAAATAGTGTTTGCAACGCGGGAGGGTGGCAGTTTAGGGGTTAATACGTTTATTATAGTGGTGAAGATGTCGGGGAGCAGCGGAGTAGGGGCTAATAAATTCTATTAGTGGCGGCGATGTCGGGAGCGGCAGATTAGGGGTTAATAAGTTTATTATAGTATTTGCGATGCGGAAGGGCCTCAGCTTAGGGGTTAATAGGTAGTTTATGGGTATTTAGTGTACATTGTAACATTTTAGTTATGCATTTTATGTTACAGATTTGAAGCTTAAAACTCATAACTACTGACTTTAGATGGCGTTACGGATCTTGTCGTTTTAGGCTGTAATGCCATTTTTTTAGCCAGAATGCAAAACTCGTAATACCAGTGCTATGGGATCCCATGTTAAAAACGTCATTTTTACGAGTGCGGTACTGACATTGCGTTACAGGCTGCTTGCGGTACACCTATACCGACAAGAAAAAAAAATATTTTCAGCATTAAAAGACGAACGCACAGACTTGTAATCTAGTTGAATGTGTTTAACTGCTGTAAATGGGTTTAACACATAGTTAAATTCCAATTAAGAGCAGCATTACTGGTGCTTAGCTGAGCAGATTTGCATGTAGCCACCAATCTACAAATAGCTTCCAGTAGTGCACTGAGCCTATCTAGGTATAATTATGATTTTAAAGAGCCATTAAAGTGGAAAAATGACATGCTCTAATTCACCTCTATTAAAGTACCTCTCATGACCAGCAGAGCAGTGCTGGTCCGGAGTGGAATCTGCAACTGAACCGTCAGCAGCTATGATTATATCAGCATCAGTTTCTGCTCTGAACTAGCAGTGCTCTGTGCGCTCCTGGCGATACTTCTACTATGCGTTTAACTTATTTGCTTTTTAACTATAATGGCCCTTTAATGTCCCCTTTAACTATATTGGTTAAATATAATACTGTGCAATAGAAAACACACCGTATCTATACATTTATTTAAACATTTTCTGATATGAGGAAGTGAGATCTATTATAAATTTCACTATAATATATAATGGCAATATTTGTATTTTTTTATTTTTACAAAGAAATTGATTTCTCAAAGCAAAAGTAACAGGTCATTAATGTACTACCAAATTAATTGGACATATGTTGTTGGAGGCCAAATACAACACCAATGTAATTGCCCTTATTTAATAGTGTATCTTTGTTTTTATAGTCATGCATTATTTTCACATTTTTTTTCAGAGATATGCTTTGGGTGAAATGTTTCCTGTTATCAAGATTTATATAAAGGTAACTTTCTGCTACCTATATCAGAATCTTCATTATTAAGGATGATAGTTTGAGTACTAAACATATTCAGTTTCACAATAAGCTAAAATGTTTGCAGCCTCCTTTTCAAATAATACAAAGTATTAAGTGTTTTGTGATAAAATACATTTGTTCACGTTTTAAGAACTTTGGCATACATCACTATTGAAATATGTTTTTCAACTTCATAGCTAATTTATGTTTCTGGCATAAGACCACAACCACAAAGGAAGATGAATGACCAATATCATAGCAAAAAGCAAAGTTCTGATACAGTCAGCTGTGAGAACTAGATTGTATATTTGCTGTTAGATTCTTAGTTCCCATCAGGCTGAGAGCTATTGCCTGGCCAACTACATCAAAATGTAGATGTCAATTTCTTTGGAATTTTTATATTTCTTTATATAGAGCTATTGATTCCTTCTGAACCATGCATATTACACATACTGCTTGGCACCCAAAGCATCTCACCTTATTTTTATTGATGCTTAAGGTGCAGACATATCTGTCACGTCTCCATGAGAGCTACGTTAAAGACAAAAGGGATACCTGTAATGTTGTTTTATATCATAATTCAATATTATATAGAATTTATTGTAACATAGTAATATCATAAAATAATAAAATGCATCAAAAACAGGTACCGATTAATTAAACAGGCAAAATAATACTGTTTAAAAAAATAAGTTAATAACATTGATATTATTGATTAAGGGTCACATCCTCAGCAGTTAGCACTCATCTTCTAGATCATGGGTCAGCAACCTTGGCTCTCCTGATGTTTTGGAACTACATTTCCCATGATGATAAGACATTCTTTAGGCTGTCTTAGCATCATGGAAAATGTAGTTCCAAAACATCAGGGGAGCCAAGGTTGCTGACCCCTGTTCTAGATGGTAAGGTCATGCAGTATGTATAAAACAATGCCAAACTGAATGAGAAGGTACTAGGTTGCAGACATCTTATGTTTGTGCTTATTGGGACACAGTGGTCCAGTTATCCCATTTAACAGCCCTGGACCACAAAGATGAGCATGTCACCTCATTTTCAATAGAAGGGAATCTATACCATTAATATATATTTGAATTTTTGCTGAATTTCTTTTTCTTCTTTTTTTACAGATTTGACTCTACTCTGTTCTGAAATTAAAAGAAGAGACATCACTTGCAAAAAAAAAAAAAAAAAACACTGTACTTTTATGTGTGTCAACATTTTCAGTTTATATGTCACAATGGGAAAACAGAGCTCTTTGTTGGTTCCAAAATTAGCTTTTATAAAATAAAAAAGTCTCATTACTAGAGGCACTCAAGCAAAGTTACAATTCTTTAATTGATGTTAAGATGCAAATAATGTATGTGATATTGATAAGCCAAAGGTGTAATATTGAAATGTACTTGTAAATGTGCCATTATATTACAGTCCTCTTTTAAAACATGGACACATAATAGTAGGCAATGCCAACAGAGGTAGGTTCCTTCTTAGGACTTCAGCTATGGTCAAATGAATAGTCTCCTTAGACCCACAAATTTTGCCTATCCTTTGAAAAACACAGATGACATAAGACACAAAGGACTCGCTTCCATTGAGCCGTTAAAAATGGAGCCGTAAGCTACCGAAGCAGCTGAACTAAAAGTAATTTACGGCTCAATTTTAGTTACAGGTTTCCATTGAAAAGGTTTCTGCTTCACGTGCAATCAATAGGATGAGAGCTGCAAAAAAAACAATTGGCTGATTTCAACAGCCAATAGGATTTCAGTAGCTCTCATCCTATTGGCTTATTTGAATTTGAAGAATCAAATCGGCCAATATGAATGCAAGTAATGCCATATTTAAACGCATAACTTGCATTAAATATTCAGTGTATGGCAGTGATCGTACAAAGAGGATCCTCCAGGCTCCTTGGCTCCACGGTCACCGGTCTTCAGTTCCTTGGTCGCCGGTCTTCAGTTTTGCGGTCACCGGTCTTCAGTTCCGCTGTCGCCGGTCTTCAGTTCCACGGACCTGGGTGAAGATAGAAAAGGTCACCGCTTGGAAGAAGACTTCACTACCGGAATTCAGGAACCGTGAGTAGCTATCTGGGGGTTAGATTTAGTTTTTTTTTTATTTATTTTTTTAAATAATTTTTTAGATTAGGGTTTCTGGGCAATTGTAAAAGAGCTGAATGGTCTTTTAAGGGAAATGCCAAAACAAATGGCCCTTTAGGGGCAATGGGTAGTTTAGGATGTTTTAGTGTTAGGTTTTTTTTTTTATTTTGGGGGGTTTGGTGGGAGAGGGGTTTTACTGTTAGAGGGGGGACTTAGTGTTCTTAAAGGTAAAAGAGCTGTTTAACGTAGGGCAATGCTCTGCAAAAGGCCCTTTTAAGGGCTATTGGTAGTTTAGTATTAGATTAGGGGGTGTTTTTATTTTTATAGGGATTAGGTATAATTTATATAATTTTTTTATTTTTTTATTTTTGATAATTTGGTTTATTATTTTATGTAATGTTTTGACTTTTCTATTTTTTGTAATTTTAGATTAATTTAAATTTAGGTTCTTTTATTTTTAAAATAATGTTAGTGTTTTTTATTTTAATTGTAATTTAGGATTTATTATTTTAATTGTAATTTAGGATTATTTTGATTTATGTAATGGGGTTAATTTAGGGGTATTCAGTTAGAAGACTTAGTTATTAGTTATTTGTGATATGGGGGCATGGTGGTTTAGGGGTTAATAGTTCAAATGGCTAGATTGCGTTGTGGGGCATGGCGGATTAGGGGTTAATAGTTTAAGTAACTAGATTGCGTTATGGGGCATGGCGGATTATGAGTTAATGGTTTTAAACAGATATTTTGCGATATGGGGGCATGGCATAATGGGTTAATCGTTTTAATAGCTAGTTTAGAAGCATAGAAACATAGAATTTGACAGTAGATAATAACCAAAAAGGCCCATCAAGTCTACCCATATTACATGTTACTTTTTCCTTAGGGTAGCCTTATGCATGTCCCAGGCATTTTCGAATTCCTTTACAGTCTTTGGCCTCTAGTTAACAATGCTTCATAACTGCTTCATAACTGCTGTTTCTGGCGAGCCTACAGGCTCACCAGAAACACGGGGCATCAAGCTCCATTCGGAGCTTGATACATATGCCCCTATGTGTTTACCACCTCAAATGGAAGTTAATTCCATGAATCCACCACCCTTTCTGTAAAAAAATACTTCCTCAAATTTCTCCTGAATCTGCTACCCTCTAACTTTAGATTGTGACCCCTTGTTTTGGCATTTATTTTTTTGTGAAAAATGCATTCAGCTTCTATTTTATTTAGTCCCTTCATATATTTGAAAGTTTCTATCATGTCACCTCTACCCCGTTACAATTTTTTGTATCATCAGCAAACAAACAAACCTTCCCCTTAAGGCCACTTCCAATATCACTTATGAACATGTTAAACAACACAGGCTCAATAACTGACTCTTGGGGAACACTACTAGTAACTGATGCCTCGTTTGAATTTACTCCATTAATTGAAACCCTCTGTCGTCTATCTTTAAGCCAGCATTCTACCCACTTAACAATCTTAGCATCTATTCCAAGGCAATACATTTTGTGAATGTTTGTTATGTGGGACAGTGTCAAATGCTTTACTAATGTGATGATTGTGATGACAAGGGTTAACTAGTATCCTGATTTTTGTAGGACCACTCAGCCTCACACCTTACCTCGGGTTCACACAGATTGAACTTATAGGAATCCTGTTGTGCTCATTGAACTGAGGGTCACTACTGTAGGGATACAGAGTGAAACGGGGGTGTCACGCAACTTGGAGTGTTACACCACAGTATATGTAGTTGTAAATAGTTTGCAGGAAGAGAGTAGATTTTGCAATATGATTCAACATATAACATGTGCCAGTGAAATATCAGACATCCATCCCAATCAGATAAATTATATACATGACAGCACACTCTCTCACACACATAAAGGCATAGATGTATATCTAGTAGCCCCAGATATAAATATCGATTTTCCTAGAATGCAATCTGTAAATAACCACTGAGTATAAATACGGCTAACAAGGTAAAGGCCACAGATACTTTGTAAATCTCAGGATGCAATCAGCATAAAAACTTAAGTGAGAATTTGGCAATTAAAGAACAGAGAGCATATAAGTCAAAGTCCGGATTATAGTGAGAGAGGCTGGTTAAAGTAAAAGTAATAAGTAGATTCCAAGCAGGGTATGATCAAACACAATTCGTTATGGAAGTCTGGTAAATAAAGTTTACAACAGAGTTTATGTGGCAGAGATGACAAGTTACCGGTTTATCCAGAGTAGGTATACAGACCGGTTATCCAGAGAACAGTGATCCAGGTGAAGGAAAGAACTCCGGTTAGGCTGCTGAGATGACTGGCACAGCTTGCAGCTGAGAGAAAGTGGCAGACGCTGGTAGAGCTGAGAAAGAGCCGGGTGTGACGTCACACGCACACGGAGCAACAACCAGAATGGCTGCAGTTACAGGCAACTTGGTTCCAGGTAAGTTTAGGAAGATACGATACCAGTGGAGACGTAGCCACAGAGGATATCCCACACAGAAAGTTTAGGTACAGGAGGTGGCTATAGTTGAGGAAATCCAAGCTAGACAGCAGGGAAGGGCTAGGTATCTTTGCAGGAAGTCAGAGAGTCTAACACAGACAAATTACCAAGCAGGGAGTTGAATGAGGAGGAGCCTTATATAGGGATATGTAGAGGTGGCAATTGAAGGTACAGTACTACACATGCCAAATCCCTGACAGCTAAAGTCTAGATATGCAACATCTACGGCTCCTCCCTGGTCTATTATTTTAGTTACATGGTCAAAGACAACAACTAGATTAGTCTGACATGATCTTCCAGCAGTGAAACCATGCTGTCCTTTGTCTTCTAAGTTGTTTGTCTGAAGGAAAGATACAAGTCTTTCCTTTAAAAGAGTTTTCATTAATTTCCCTGCAATTGATGTCAAACTGACTGGCCTATAATGAGCAGAATCTTCCCTACTACCCTTTTTAGGAAAAGGGACTACATTGGCAATGTGGGGCATGGCGGTCTAGAGGTTAATACATTTTTAATAAGTTGCAATGTGGGGGGATGGCGGATAGAGGGGTTTTGAAGTGTCGGGTTAGATTTCAATGGGAAAAAGGTCTCAAAGAGCACCTTTTTCCTGTTTTACACCTAGTTGAGCTAGGTGTAATTTTTTGTACTGTATCAGCAGCCTCCGACAGTGTATTAACAGTTTGCACGGGCATTGGAAACCGGGTATTATTTAAAGATTAGCGGCTTCTGATACTTTGTATGGGACACAATAATGTTTTTGGCAGCCGGAGACTGGTTGCCGAAATTGAGTTATATTGGGACGTTGGAAGCAGTCGATAAACGATATTGCTTCCGACAGCTAATTGAACTGTTTGCGAGTGCACACAAACTGAATTACTGCTCAATGGAAATGAGCTCAAACTATGTATTCAACAATATTTCTCCTCACAACAAATGAAGGTCTAGATTACAAATGGAGCAAAAAAAAATATTATCTCTCATAGGGTTGATCTCAATCTATTGGCTGAGGCCACTTTAGCTTTTTTTCTGGCTTTTTCTAATTGGCATGATTACAATATCTTGTTTTCCGCTGTTTCTTGCACCCGGGATTGTGTTTTTGGATCCTCACTAATAGCCCTATTTTCTACTTTTTATGAGGCCGAAAAGTTCTTAGCGATCATAATCCATTTTCGAGTTTTGACTTTTTATATTCAACACCTCAAGGCACTTGATTAAACATCAAATCACATTTTGGGCATCTTTGATAATTTCAAGACTAGATGGGAACTATCTTATATCTTACACATGTGCAAAACACTCTGAAATAGCCCTAGGAGACAATGTAGAGGTGCATTAAGATACATTGTATTAGTTCAATATATCTCTATTCATTAGTGTTGTATTGGCTGTATAAAGTGAACAGGGCACACATTTACATATGTATAGGTTCATTTACATATGTATATGTGCGGAATATCTGATATCCTGTACAACTCAGGGAATCTGCATGAAGAGACACATCAGGGCCTCAACATCTACAAATGGCAGATTTATCTTTGTGAAGGACGCATGAATAAAGCCATGTATGAGTTTATCCTGGAAAAAAAACTAGACATGTGCATGGCGAAAAAATTCGGTTCGGTTCGGATCGATTCGGAATTTTTCGAAGTTCGGTTCGGATCGATTCGAATTCGGAAAATTTCAAATCGATTCGTTTTGGATTCGTTTCGGATTCATTCGGATTCGAAGAAATTCGTCTGGATTCGGTTCGATTCGATTCGGTTCAGAAATTCGGCAATTCGGTAAGTGTTAGGTGGGATTAGACTAGTATTATACTGTATATTAGGTGTTAACCTAACATACTGTATAATACTAGTGTAATCCCAATGGCCATCCAAATTTACGAATCGATTCGATTTGATTCAGAAAATTCGGCAACATTTTTAATTCGGAAATTTGGTTCGATCCGAATCGCCGAATTTGCCAAATTTTCCGAATTTCCGAATCGAACCAAACCGAATCGCACATGTCTAAAAAAACTTTTCCTTCTGCTCTAAAATTTTTCTCCAACTCTAAAGATTTTCCAACAGGAAAATGCTTCATGTCACATTGCCAGGACAATCAAGGTAGATGGAGTACCACCAGACCAAGACCATGTCATGGCCAGCCCAATCCCCAGACCTGAACCCCACTGAAAACCTCTGGAATGTGATCAAGATGAAGATGGATGGTCACAAGTTATCAAACAAACTGAGCTGCTTGAATTTTTGTGCCAGGAGTGGAATAAAGTCACCCAACATTAATGTGAAAGATTGGGGGGAGAACATGCCAAGACGCAAGAAAGCTGTGATTAAAAATCTTAATATTGATTTCTGAACTCTAACTGCTAAGTTAAAACCTTAGTATTGTGCTGTTTAAAAATAAATATGAACTTGTTTTCTTTGCATTATTTGAGGTCTTAAAGCACTGAATCTATTTTGTTATGTCGAATATCACTTGAGCACTAAGCTATGTATTGGAGTTCATGAGATTCTATGCTATACTATTTGTAATAATAACAATTTACTTCAGGTCTTAAAAAGCGCTAAATTTTGAAGCTGTATTTTGCATTGCATTTGCGCACAACATTTAATTCACCTCTTGTAATATGAGAACAGTGAGTTTGCTGATAGTGCTCCCTCCTCTATCCAGTACAGTAGAGGTAGCACTAAAAAAGTTTCAACCACCTTAAGATGCTATGGCTAAAATATGTAACCATCCACTTGTAATACTAGATTGTGCGTTATCCTTAGCCTGACATTGCACAAAAGATAAAGCACCCTGCTCTATCAATTGTGCTCCTCTTGTAATCTTGTAATATTGATCTGTTGCAAATCATGGGCTATATATATATATATAAGATTAAAAACCATAGACTCCAGACGTTTCGTTGTCCATATTGACACCTTTTTCAATGATTCTAAAAAGCAGGCACAAACATTGAAAAAGGTGTCAGATGGACATCAAAGCATGGGTGCACTAAATCCCTAACATAATAGACTTCAATTAAGTCACACTGAAAACCTCATGTAGGATATTACTTGAGCACTAAGCCAAAGATGCACTAAACAGCTACTTAAGTAGTAGAGTTCTTTGTTTATTTTATAGTTTGTTTCTTTATTGAAATATAAGTTTAAAACACTTCCCGCATAGATACATGCACACACACACACACACACACACACATATATATGTATATACAGATATACATACACATACAAATATATATATAAAAAAACAGATTTGCAAGTTGCCAACAATGACAAAAGGGTTTCATACATGCTTGGGTGAGGACTTGATCCATTCTTTGATCTGTTGCATCAGCTGACCCGTCTTCTTCTTTAACTTTGAAGTCCAGCACTTGATATAATTCTTTCTCTTAGCCCAATATTAATAAAAGAACCTAGCTTTTCAGCAGACCCTTGTTGATATGCATGTGCCAAGTAATATTTAATGTTTATTTATAGTGATGTCGCGAACCTAAATATTTGGGTTCGCGAACGGCGAACACGAACTTCCACAACTGTTCACGAACGGGCGAACCGGGCGAACCGCCATAGAATTCAATAGGCAGGCGAATTTTAAAACCCACAGGGACTCTTTCTGGCCACAATAGTGATGGAAAAGTTGTTTCAAGGGGACTAACACCTGGACTGTGGCATTTTCCCATGGAAAATTACATAGTTGATGCAGAATCTGGTTTTAATCCATAAAGGGCATAAATCACCTAACATTCCTAAATTGTTTGGAATAACGTGCTTTAAAACATCAGGTATGATGTTGTATCGATCAGGTAGTGTAAGGGTTACGCCCGCTTCACAGTGCGCAGTGTAGGTGATATACCTGCCATGACCATGCTTTGCAGACCAGGTATCAGTGGTCATATGGACCCTTGCCCCAACACTGTGTGCCAGACATGCCATTATAGCAGACTTATATGGCTTTAGCGTTGCTTTTTGGTAATTAGCAGGCTGCTAAATGTCACTGCGCACCACACGTGTTTTATGCCCAGCAGTGAAGGGGTTAATTAGGGAGCATGTAGGCAGCTTGTAGAGCTAATTTTAGCTTAAGTGTAGTGTAGTAGACAACCCAAAGTATTGATCTAGGCCCATTTTGGTATATTTCATGCCACCATTTCACCGCCAAATGCGATCAAATAAAAAAAAATTGTTCACTTTTTCACAAACTTTAGGTTTCTCACAGAAATTATTTACAAACAACTTATGCAATTATGGGATAAATGGTTGTAAATGCTTCTCTGGGATCCCCTTTGTTCAGAAATAGCAGACTTATATGGCTTTGGCGTTGCTTTTTGGTATTTAGAAGGCTGCTAAATGCCACTGCACACCACACGTGTTTTATGCCCAGCAGTGAAGGGGTTAATTAGGGAGCATGTAGGCAGCTTGTAGAGTTAATTTTAGCTTAAGTGTAGTGTAGTAGACAACCCAAAGTATTGATCTAGGCCCATTTTGGTATATTTCATGCCATCATTTCACCGCCAAATGCGATCAAATAAAAAAAAAATTGTTCACTTTTTCGCAAACTTTAGGTTTCTCACAGAAATTATTTACAAACAATTTATGCAATTATGGCATAATTGGTTGTAAATGCTTCTCTGGGATCCCCTTTGTTCAGAAATAGCAGACTTATATGACTTTGGCGTTGCTTTTTGGTAATTAGAAGGCTGTTAAATGCCAATGCGCATCACACGTGTATTATGGCTAGCAGTGAAGGGGTTAATTAGGTAGTTTGTAGGGAGCTTGCAGGGTTAATTTTAGCTTTAGTGTAGAGATCAGCCTCCCACCTGACACATCAGACCCCCTGATCCCTCCCAAACAGCTCCCTTCCCTCCCCCACCCCACAATTGTCCCCGCCATCTTAAGTACTGGCAGAAAGTCTGCCAGTACTAAAATAAAAGGTTTTTAATTTTTTTTTAATTTTGTTTAGCAAATTTACATATGCTGTGGTGTAGCATCCCCCCTTAGCCCCCAACCTCCCTGATCCCCCCCAAAACAGCTCTCTAACCCTCCCCATCTGCCTTTTTGGCGGCCATCTTGGGTACTGGCAGCTGTCTGCTATTATTTCACAGTCAAAAAAGTTTTTTTTTTTTAAATGTACACTACTGTTACACCAGATATGAGTGGTGGCACTGGGCAAGTTGGCACAGTATATGCAGTGAACCTGACACACACGCTGGCAGGCAGGCAACTGCAATTAGATTACACAGGAAAAAAAAAAAAAGCAGACTGATGTTCTAGCCCTAAAAAGGGATTTTTGGGGTGCTGTCCTTACAGCAGAGATCAGATGAGTCCTTCAGGACTGTAGTGGACACTGAATACACTAGCCTAGCTATCGATTTCCCTATTAAATCAGCAGCAGCTACACTGCCCCTCCTCTCACTAAGAATGCAGCTTCCAAATGAATCTAAAATGGATGCTGTCCAGGAGGTGGGAGGGTCTGGGAGGGAGGGTCTGCTGCTGATTGGCTGTAATGTGTCTTCTGACTGTGAGGTACAGGGTCAAAGTTTACTCAATGATGACGAATAGGGGGCGGATCGAACATCGCATATGTTCGCCCGCCGCGGCAAACATGAACATGCTATGTTTGCCGTGAACTATTCGCCGGCAAACTATTCGCGACATCACTATAATTTACTAAATCCCTTCTAATATAGAAAATCACCTTCTTCATTAAGTGCAAAAATGGGCTAGAAATATTTTTTTTATAGTAACTGTTTTAGTTTAGGATGATCTTGAATGTAGAAATATGTTAAAATATTGCAGCATTTAATTCTTCTGTGTCCAGCTCTACTCTTTTGATTGGCTGCTAATTAACAGGATAATTCAAGCTCCTGCAACCCTGATGTTTTATTTCTTAAAAGGAGGAGTGAGATTGGCTGTATACTTCAGTGGAATTAAGATTTTATTAATAAGACAGGGTATGCAATTTATAATAAAACAACATTAATGTGTTTTGCAATGACTCGGTATACCAGCTGCAGAGTTAAAATGTATGGGAGATAAGTCCTTTAGAAATATTTTTACATATGGAATATGATCTGATGATCTAAAGCTCTCTGCTCAGGTGAGACGATATAAAATGATCCTCAACCACTGCAAGATTCCTAGTGAAATTCTTAAAAGTCAGATTTGCATTTTGTATTTCTTGTATTTAAAATAAAAATGACTGACAGCTTCAGTTTCTCACAGAGCTCCATTACTTTCTATGGGTCCGATAAGCAAAGTTTCTGTAATTTGGAGACAAATTATAGTGCAGACTTCACAAGGGCTAAAATCACTGAATTCTATAAAAAAAGGGTGGAACCTGGAAGTCCCAGGGAGATGAGAGATGCCTTCCATAGAAAGTAATGAAGCTCTCTGGGAACTCTCTATGATAATTTTACAGGGATGAGAGAAGGTAACTGGAGAACATCTGAGGCTGATATAAAGGCTCAGTTTGCATTAGGGGTTTGCCGAGGGGTGAAACACATAGTAGAAGTATTGCTTGATACCGGTATGCACTGCTGGTCTGGGGTGTAAACCACCACTGACCCAATCAGTGACGGGTTCTGCTTGGGACAAACAATGTTCCTTGGGTCCCGATTTCACTTTTAATGTGTGTTTAACCTATTTGCAGGTAGGGGGGCATAGTCTTAAAATTGTAATTTTAGTTTTACTCTTTTCTGTGACTCCAGAAGAAAGAAGGTATTCTGTAACCTGGAGGGCCTTTATTTATCAGCCATTGGTTCCCTCTGAATATTTTACATTGTTTGCAGGGCTTTTTCACTTTTTAAGAGAGAAATTTGCCAAGATTGATTTAATGAAATCTTTTTAAGAACAGAAGCAGCTCAAGACCCTAAAATGATATCTAAGTGAATGCTTACAGTTTATTGTATGCTGTTAAGTTCTGTTCTTCTCCCTGCATGTTCCCCTTGTGCATCTACAGGAAAGTTTAGCTCAGCAGCACATTTTAATCAATATTAATGATAATTAATATAGTTGTTTTTCCAGTTATAAATATACATAATAAATAAATAAATACATATTTTTGATTGACTTATTACAAAAGTGAATAATTAGGATTATTTTTCTCTCAGAACAAAAGAATCTTAAAGAAATCTTAAAGAATAGGAGAAAAATATCCCAGCTATGACATCACTGAAAGAAACTAGCTGTGGCAGATCTACAGACGTCCTAATACAGAATTACTGCCTTAACGAGAAATAATAATGTTATTGTCTGTGTTATTCTCCATCACCATCAGAATCTAGAGAAACACTGTGCAATCAGGTATTAAATAAACTGGGTGGATTTTAACAAATAGACCTTCTAGGGAAAACTCTAACTATCATGTTTCAAATATACATTATTTATATAAAACTAAAGAGTTTAATCAGGAACAATTACATCTATACCATAACTTGCCCACTTTACTTTGTTCTAATAAAACTGTTAAGTATTTTAGATCTTAGGCCCCTCTTTGCCTTGTATATGAGTCATTTATTGCACTCGTGCCAAAGCCTCACTGGCTGTTGTGAGCTGAGCTGTCAGAGTATGTTTACTGTTAAAAGGAAACTTTAGGCAAGATGCATCATGACGTCTGTAGTGCTGTAGTTTATTATTGCTCAATGTCTTGGTTACGGCCAAGAAGGAAAGATGAAAAGAAATTGAAATCTGCGTGTTAGGAATGCTGGAGAATATTTAGTCATCTTGTAAAGGCAGTGATTGTAGCTTTTTACATGAGGACACAGAAGTAAGTGTGAACTGGAACGCATATAGTATAACAGACGCTTACTATGGATATAACATGTAAATATTGTGATTTCTTAAAGTAAGTAATTTACAAGAGCTATACAGGAATTGTATTGTATATGGGACCTCTATAATAGAAATACAGTTTTTGTACTATATTTGATCAATTTCCTTTGTTAGAAATTGTAATTTTAAGTAGACTCATTTCCAAAGCAGAGCTATGAAAACATTAGGAAAGTTATGAAAATATTGAGTTTGGATTACACAAAAAATCGTACACAGAATTACAAATCAAACACCACAGTGTACTATAAGTTAGTTTAGAGTAAATGTATTTACTTTGCACATACATTTATTTAAGTTATGGATGGAGATAAAAGTGTGAGATTAAAATTTTCCATATTTGCAGAGGTTGGTAAATTATATGACGTATGATAACAAAATATTTGACCTTCTCACCTTTGGCTTCAGCCTCACCTACTAACATAGGGTTAGATTACAAATGAAGCCCTATTTATCACTCCTGCTAGAAGTAAAAATGTGCATGTCTGATACCACAAGTATTACAAGTTGAAAGTAAAAAGTTTTCACACGAGTGCTAACCCAATGCGCGTAAAAAGCCAAAAGTTAGAATAGCACGATTACGTTAACCCTACTCATGTGCAAACCCGATCACATTTTCTCAAATGTGCTTACCTGACAGGATAATATAAATTTTTCAAATTCCAATGTGTTTATATATATATGTGTATATATATATATATATATATATATATAAATAAATAAATAATGTTTTTTGGTAAAATGTATATCTATACCTACAGTATATTGATAGATGATTCTATAAAGGTATAGCTATATACAGATATATTTATATATATATATATATATATATATAGGAATGTCTATTTAAAAATACTTATATTCCCCTATGTGAAGACCATTGGAATGTAAAATATTTACAGGACATGCATAGTTAAACACTTTATTAACAATGAATATTGCATAAATATGATTTTCCATGTTTTTATCTACTTGAATGCAAAGTGCTCTAATGCACTTCTATTTATGTCTACATATGCATCCATATGTATTTATTTGTTTATATGTGCATATATGTCTGTAAATACATAAATAAATATGTACACATATATGTACCCATACATATTTGGGCATGTGTATTTATGGATGTATCTCTATGTTAAAGTCCTTTGCATGCCTTTTTTTTCTTCTAACACTTGAGACCTCGGGGCCTATTTATCAAGCCGTCAACTGTGCTGCATTCGCCGGCACCAATACGCTCGCCTAACATCGCCTAACGCTGCCGTGGACCTGAATATGTTCTCCTAAGTTACCAAAAAAGCTGTCAAAAAGCCGCGAACCAAGTACGGCACGATGAGCAGCGGACTGTTGTTAACTAACATCTATCTCGCTGCTCTTCGTTTTTTTCCAAGCTTTATTAGTATACTGTCACTAAACACCCACACTAAACTAAACTATTTTACCCCTATCCCGCTGCTCATGGACCCCGCCGCAACTAAATAAAGTTATTAACCCCTAAAACACCGCTCCCGGAGCCCACCACAACTCGAATAAAGTTATTAACCCCTAAACCGCCACACCCGGACCCCGCCGCAACAAAATAAACGTATTAACCCCTAAACCGCCACTCACGGAGCCCACCACCACCTACATTATGTTATTAACCCCTAATCTGCCGCCCCCTACACCGCTGCCGCCTACATTACATTTATTAACCTCTAATCTGCCGCCCCCAACGTCGCCGCCACTATTCTAAATATATTAACCCCTAAACCTAAGTCTAACCCTAACACCCCCTAACTTAAATATAATTTAAATAAATCTAAATAAAATTCCTATCATTAACTAAATTATTCCTATTTAAAACTAAATACTTACCTTTAAAATAAACCCTAAGCTAGCTACAATATAACTAATAGTTACATTGTAGCTAGCTTAGGGTTTATTTTTATTTTACAGGCAAGTTTGTTTTATTTTATCTAGGTAGACTAGTTAATAAATAGTTATTAAGTATTTAATAACTACCTAGCTAAAATAAATACAAATTTACCTGTAAAATAAAACCTAACCTAAGTTACACTAACACCTAACACTACACTATAATTAAATAAATTAACTAAATTAACAACAATTACATAAATTAAATTAAATTAGCTAAAGTACAAAAAAAGCAAAGACTAAATTACAGAAAATAAAAAACAAATTACAGATATTTAAACTAATTACACCTAATCTAATAGCCCTATCAAAATAAAAAAGCCCCCCCCCCCCAAAATAAAAAAAACCCTAGCCTAGACTAAACTACCAATAGCCCTTAAAAGGGCCTTTTGCAGGGCATTGCCCCAAAGTAATCAGCTCTTTTACCTGTAAAAAAAAATACAACCCCCCCAACAGTAAAACCCACCACCCACACAACCAACCCCCCAAATAAATTACTAACTAAAAAACCTAAGCTCCCCATTGCCCTGAAAAGGGCATTTGGATGGGCATTGCCCTTAAAAGGGCATTTAGCTATTTTGCAGGCCCAAAGCCCTAGCCTAAAAAATAAACCCACTCAATACACCCTTACAAAAGTCCTAACACTAACCCCCTGAAGATTCACTTACCGAGAGACATCTTCATCCAAGCGGCAAGATGTCCTCAATGAATCCGGCAGAAGTGGTCCTCCAGATGGGCAGAAGTGGTCCTCCAGATGGGCAGAAATCTTCATCCAGATGGCATCTTCTATCTTCATCCTTCCGGCGCGGAGCGGGTCCATCTTCAAGATGAAGATTTCAATGACGTCTTCTTTGCTGAATGAATATCACTTTAAGTGACGTCATCCAAGATGGCGTCCCTTCGATTCCGATTGGCTGATAGAATTCTATCAGCCAATCGGAAAAAAAAAATCCTATTGGCTGAGTGGATCAGCCAATAGGATTGAAGTTCAATGCTATTGGCTGATTGCATCAGCCAATAGGATTTTTTCTACCTTAATTCCGATTATCTGATAGAATTCTATCAGCCAATCGGAATCGAAGGGACGCCATCTTGGATGACGTCACTTAAAGTGATATTCATTCAGCAAAGAAGACGTTGTTGGAAGAGGATGCTCCGCGTCGGATGTCTGGAAGATGGACCCACTCCGCGCCGGAAGGATGAAGATAGAAGATGCCGTCTGGATGAAGATTTCTGCCCATCTGGAGGACCACTTTTGCCCGTCTGGAGGACCACTTCTGCCGGCTTCGTTGAGGACATCTTGCCACTTGGATGAAGACGTCTCCTGGTAAGAGAATCTTCATGGGGTTAGTATTAGGATTTTTTTAAGGGTGTATTGGGTGGGTTTATTTTTTAGATTAGGGTTTGGGCCTGCAAAAGAGCTAAATGCCCTTTTAAGGGCAATGCCCATCCAAATGCCTTTTCAGGGCAATGGGGAGCTTAGGTTTTTTTAGATAGTATTTTATTTGGGGGTTTGTTTGTGTGGGTGGTGGGTTTTACTCTTGGGGGGGGGGTTTGTATTTTTTTTACAGGTAAAAGAGCTGATTACTTTGGGGCAATGCCCTGCAAAAAGGCCCTTTTAAGGGTTATTGGTAGTTTAGTTTAGGCTAGGGTTTTTTTTATTTTGGGGGGCTTTTGATATTTTGATAGGGCTATTAGATTAGGTGTAATTAGTTTAAATATCTGTAATTTGTTTTTTATTTTCTGTAATTTAGTGGGTTTTTTGCACTTTAGCTTATTTAATTTAATTTATTTAATTTTTGTTAATTTATATAATTATAGTGTATTGTTAGGTGTTAGTGTAACTTAGGTTAGGTTTTATTTTACTTTTGTATTTATTTTAGCTAGGTAGTTATTAAATAGTTAATAACTATTTAATAACTATTCTACCTAGTTAAAATAAATACAAACTTGCCTGTAAAGTAAAAATAAACCCTAAGATAGCTACAATGTAACTATTAGTTATATTGTAGCTAGCTTAGGGTTTATTTTATAGGTAAGTATTTAGTTTTAAATAGGAATTATTTAGGTAATGATAGGAATATTTAGTTAGATTTATTTAAATTATTTTTAAGTTAGGGGGTGTTAGGGTTAGACTTAGGTTTAGGGGTTAATAACTTTACTATAGTGGCGGCGATGTTGGGGGCGACAGATTAGGGGTTAATAAATGTAGGTAGGTGGCGGCGATGTTAGGGGCGGCAGATTAGGGGTTAATATTTTATGCAGGTGGCAGCGGTGTAGGGGGTGGCAGATTAGGGGTTAATAAGTATAATGTAGGTGGCGGCGGTGTCGGGCGGCAGATTAGGGGTTAATAAGTATAATATAGGTGGCGGCGGTGTCGGGGCAGCAGATTAGGGGTTAATAAGTATAATGTAGGTGGCGGCGGTGGCGGGTCAGCAGAATAGGGGTTAATAAGTATAATGTAGGTGGCGCCGGTGTCGGGATGGCAGATTAGTGGTTAAGTATAATATAGGTGGCGGCGGTGTCGGGGGAACAGCAGATTAGGGGTTAATAAGTATAATGTAGGTGGCGGCGGTGGCGGGTCAGCAGAATAGGGGTTAATAAGTATAATGTAGCTGGCGTTGGTATACGGGGCGACCGATTATGGGTGTTTAGACTCGGGGTACATATTAGGGTGTTAGGTGTAAACATAACTTTTATTCTTCCATAGGAATCAATGGGATATCGGGCAGCAGCGAACATAAGCTTTTGCTGCTTTCAGACTCCCATTGATTCCTATGGCATCCGCCGCCTCCAGGGCGGCGGATTGAAAACCAGGTACGCTGGGCCGGAATAGTGGTGAGCATACCTGGTAGACATTTGTTAACTAGCAAAAGTAGTCAGATAGTGCCGAATTTGCATTCGGAACATCTGTAGTGACGTAAGCATCGAGCTGTGTCGGACTGAGACTGGCAGATCGTATGTTACGTCACAAAATTCTACTTTTGCCGGTCTGTAGCCTTTGATAAATAAGGAGAATCAGGCTCGCCACAATTACGCTGCGGAATTCCAGCGTATTTGCGATTGACGGCTTGATAAATAGGCCTCCTCATATCTTTGAGCCCTATTTAACTTTTTTGTATAATATTTTTTCTTAATAACTTTTATCAGATAGTGTTATTATGATTGTACTGGTACTTTTTGTCTCACGTAACAGCTAACCAGAGCTCTGAAGATGCGCTAACCCGACGAGTGTAAATCACGATTGCGCTTACGCATCTGCATTTCCTTTCAATTTATAATATGCGCACTACTTTTGATGCAAACAGCCGCGATAAACCAGATATCGTTCACATGAAACAGTTAGAGGTCCATAGTATTTGGGTTGGAGGTAGGGCATGGTGAGCAGATTCTGGTAAAAGGGGGCACTTAGTACCTTAGTACCTTGATATTTAATTGCCTAAATGTGCCCATTGTATTGACCTCTACCTGTCATAAACCAAGTGCCTAACTGACCCCACAGTAAATTCAGCCTGAAGAAACTATGTGTCCTTTGGATTAGTAGCCTTTGACCCTCCTGGTAAAGCAAGCAAATATGTAACATTTAGGGCCAGATTACGAGTGGTGCACTATCGTTATCAAGGAGTGTAAATGTGATCGGGAGATCGTGGTGTTCTTTATGCTCAAATCCATATTACAAGTGGCGCACTGTTTAAATTCCCGCAAATTCGTAGTAATTTATGCTCACCATATTTTCTATGGGCGGCTCGTATTACAAGTTTAAAGTAAATACGATTGCGTTGGACCTCAAACTTTTTACGTGGCACGAAGAAACAGTTGCACTAAACTACCCTTCTACTCTATTATCACCTAATCCGCCATACCCCCACATCGTAAACTACCCCTCAACACTCTTAACTGCTAATCCACCAAAACCCCCACCGCAAAACCCCTCTACTCTATTAACCCCTAAATCACCACAACCCAACTGCAAAATATCCCACTACTCTATAAACCCCTAGACCGGTGCACTCCAACATCGCAAAATACCTCTCTACTTTATTATCCCAAAACCACAACCCTCCCATTGCAAAATACCCCACTACTCTATTAACCCCTGAACCACCACAAACTCAACTGCAAAATACCCACTAACATATAAATCTCCTAACCAGCTAACCCCCCTAACCTAACACCCCCTATGTTTCCCCACAAAAGCTAAGCTTACCTGAGAAAAAAAACAGTACCTTTTTTAAAAAAAAAATAACCTACCTTTACATAAAAAAATGAAAAATAAGAGTTATGCCTATTCTTTTTTTTTTTTTAAATAGTTTATTTATAACAAAGACAAAGAAATTTACATCAATATTAATTGCCCAATGTAACAAACAGGTAACACAATAAAAAAAGGGGAAAGAATACATGCATAATTAGTTAATGACAATATATGCAAATATGTGAATGAATAAATGAGTAAATAAGTAATTAATATGCCCGTACATCAATACAAATCCTACAGAAACCTTAAGGTCGGGCACATACGTGCATATGAAAAGTGCATAAGGTAAATCCATAACTCTTATCCGTGGACTAATTCTTACGTCTTTGTTGTTTTATTCTTTTACTCCCAGCCCCCCACAAACAACTACAACAATCGGACGACAAACAGAACCAAACAAAACAAAAACAAGACAGAACAAGACAAATGAAAAGAAAAGCAAAAGCAAAAAGAATAAAAAAAAAAAAAAAAAAAAAACCATATCTCTCCTCTCAACCTCTCTCCCCCCCTCCTCCGACAGGTACTCAATCGCTGACATCCGCCCATTCTCCGGGGAAATGACCTGCCAAGATGTTCATCTGGACAAATTCCGAGTTTCTAAATGGCTTAATAAGGTTTTTTTGCTGTAAAAAAGGCAGGGATCTTACAAAAATCTCCCATTTTTTAAAGAATCCCGCTAGGTATTTCTCTTGTGGGTATGGTACGTTAAACTGCTCTGTTATAAATTGGCTACGCAGGGCCGTTTTAAATTGAGCCATTGTAGGTGCAACGGATGCTTTCCATGATTTAAAAATTAGATTACGTGCTGTTAATATAATAGTATTTATCAGGCTATAGTTCTTAATTCTACCCTGAAATTTTACCAGAAAGAAAACCTCTATTGGAGTTATTTTATGATCCAGTTTCAGGACCACCATCATCCAAAATGTGATTTTTCCCCAGTATTGGCTTACTTTAGGGCAGCTCCATAAACAATGGAATATATCAGCCCCTGTAGATGAGCATCTAGAGCAGGTTACTCTTGTTTTGTACCATTTAGATAGGACCTCAGGAGTAAGGTATCTCTGCAACCCAATTTTTATCTGTGATTCCCTCCATGATGTCGGGACCCAGCTCTGTTGCATTATTTTAAAACTTCCCACAATAGTCTGCTCGTTTATATCCGGGAATTGACTACTCCACTTAACAACCATCTCACTCACTTGTAGATTAGACACTTTCTGGTTTAAAAATAGGTACAAGGGGGAAACTGCGTATTTACCTGCCGCATAAGCGGAGATCAAAGTCTGCAGTTCACCCATGGACCAGTTATTCCCATATTTCGTGCGAAGCTCCTGGAGAAAGTGTTTAACTTGGAGGTAGGTGTAAAACTCACGCGCTCCTAGATCAAATCTCGTTGCAATTTCTTGAAATAGTAGTGGGTGACCCCCTATATCTTGTATTTGCCACACTGTTTGGAGACCCTTAGATTCCCAATCCTTAAATATCTGATTAGAGAGACCGGGACCGAACTCAGGGTTACCAACTATAGGTAGATATTGCGAAACATAAGGCGAGTTACCCACTTCAGAGCATAGTTTTTGCCAAGCCCCAATGACATTCTTAAAAGTACCTAGATAAAATATATTAGATGGAATTGAAGTAAGAGGACAGTGTAGCAGAGCCTTCAACTGAAAGGGAGCCACAATCTTAGATTCCCAGATAAACGAGGAAATTTGCTCCTTCCCCGTTAACCAGTCCAATGCAAATCTAGCCAAAATAGCCAAGTTGTATGTCTGGATATTAGGAAGCGCCAAACCGGCTGATACCTTGGAATTCATTAGCCTATAGGAGGCAATCCGCGGTCTCTTGCCGTTCCACAAAAACTTGGAGCAGGCCTTATTATATATAGTGATATCTTTCTTATGCAAAAAACATGGAATATTTTGCAGAATATAAAGAAGTTTTGGAAAGATGACTGATTTAATTAGGGTCACCTTAGCAGATAGGGATATTGGAAGCATGGCCCAGTCCTCAAGCTTTTTCTTACAAGACTCCATCACAATCCTATGATTTAACCTATACCACTCCTCCGAATTGCTGGATAATCGTAAGCCAAGATATGTAATCTGGGAGACTTCTTGAAAAGGATGGATAATGTCCAGTGTGGGATTCTTGCATAGCCACATTAATTCTGATTTAGACATATTGATCTTAAACCCAGAAATTTCTCCAAACTCTTGAGTAATACTCTGTAAAATAGGCAGGGAAACCTCCAGGTTAGACAGAAAAACCAGGAGGTTATCTGCATAGAGTAAGAGAACCAGCTTCTCCTCCGCCAGGGAGATCCCATCCATTTCTTGCCGTAGTCTAATAGCCAATGGTTCAACACTAAGGTTGAACAGAAAGGGGGAGAGTGGACAGCCCTGTCTAGTCCCTCTAAATAGGCCAAAACATTGAGTAGATATATTATTAATAATCACCGCGGAAGAAGGTACGCTATAAATTAAGCGTATATAGTTGTTAAAAGATCCAGAGAAACCAAATTGATCCAACGTAGAGAATAGATGGTCCCAACTTACCCTATCAAAAGCCTTCTCTGCATCGACCGTTAAGATGGCCTTGTCTATGCTTTCATGGAATTCCATAGCCTTATGCCTGTTCCATAAAAATTCAATCAAAATGAATAGTTTCCTCATATTCCTTACGGATTGCGCCCAGGCATAAAACCAGATTGATTCTCATGAACTAAATTGCCCATATGGGGTTTCAGTCGTGCCGATACAATAGCTGCGAGCAGCTTATAGTCGGTATTTAAGACCGAGATAGGCCTGAAAGAGCTTGGCAACTCGGGATCCTTGCCCTTTTTTAGAATCAATGAAATATTTGCCGCTGTAAAAGAAGCAGAGCATTTTGTATTTTCAGAAAAATAAAAATTAAATAGTCTAATTAATATAGGCATCAACTCGCTTTGTAAAATTCTATAATATTCAATAGGGAGAGCATCTGGTCCGGCAGCTTTATTGGGTTTCGCATTCTTGATTGCCCACTTTATTTCCTCTACAGTGATAGGCGCATTAATGGCATCTCTGGCCTCCATGGATAGACGTGGTACTTTAATCTTACCCCAGAATGCTTCTTTTTTGTCAGGTTTAATGGGCTCTTGCCTATATAGATCTTGAAAAAATTAAAAAAATACTTTTTCTATGTCAGCATGATTCGTGTATCTCCTAGTACCTTGCTTAATAGAAGCTATTGCGTGTCTGGGCGAAGATTTAACCAGCCTGGCTAGGAACTTAGCCGATCTGCCTATAAAGCCCCCATATCTTGCTTTTAGTCTAAGTTCATCCTGGGCACTAGTCTGCTTCATGTGCGTATCTCGCAGTGCCTTGGCTGTAGTGTAGGCTTCCCAATGTTCTCTAGTATGCCTATAGATATAGGCTCGGTATGTGTTCTTAACGCGATTGGCTAACTGCCTGGACACTAAGTTACAGTTTTTTGTCCAGTAGCGTGTAAAGGATTTGATCTCTCCGCGTAAGACAGCCTTAGAGGCCTCCCAGAATGTCTCAATTTTGTCTATATAATTCCCATTATTATTAAAATATTCTGCCCACTTTAAACGTAGGTGATTCTGAAACTTGACGTTATTGGACAGATATCTGGGAAAATAAATATGATTCTTACCGAAGTGCCTCTGGCCAGTAACTAAGTTCAGAGCTATAACCGCATGATCTGAGATCGCTATGTCGTCGATTCTTGTAACCCAATTCTGAACAAGTAGTGGTTCTGAGACTAGAAAGTAATCAAGCCGAGAAAAAGAATGTTGCACATGGGAGACACATGTATAGGCGCGGACATCCGGATTTTGTACCCGCCACAAATCAACCACGCCTAAGTGGGAGCACAGTTTCTGGAAAATCCGTGCTTTCCTACCTCTGCTATCTAATATCCTTTTCCTAGAATTATCGAGGATAGGATCAACTAATAGATTAAAATCTCCCGCAATGATTAAATTTAACCCTATAAATCTATGTAGTTTCACTGTGAGGGCTGCCCAGAATTTGTGGTCAGTTTGATTGGGTCCATATATATTACAGAGTATATATCTAATATTCCTGACTTCCACTTCCAATATTAAAAATCTGCCATCGGGGTCAGGTTCAATATTAGTTAGTTCCCCCACCCACTTGGATTTTAATTTGGGTACTTCAGTGGCATTTAGATGTAATTCTTGTAAAAGAACTATATCTGGGTTAAATTTCCCCAAATGTTTTATTATAGCTTTTCTTTTAATTGGTGAGTTAATACCACCTATATTCCAAGATAATAGGTTAAGATTAATGACACTATTCATCTAAGACCCGAACAAGCGAGAGAAGGCGGCTCGTATTAATTTCACTTCTACGGGGAATCACGAAACCACACCTCAAAAGGCGACATGTCTAAAGGAAGAGGGGAAAAGGAGAAGAGTGAAGAAAGGAGAGAGAGAGAGAGATAAAGGGAAAAAAAAAAAAAAACACCAAGGGAAACCCCACGCACACAACACCCACCCTCCCACCACCTCCCCAACAAACCCACAGATACCATCCCTACAAACTGAACGGGAAATTCAACAACATATTTAACAAATGCATTTCTTCTTAAAGGCTATATTCAGGTACAGCTGACTGAAGTATCTACCTACTGGGACTAAATAACTCTTCATGGTACCCCGGCTTCCCTACAGAAAGACTCCGCCTCCATAACATTATTAAGTGTGTGTGTGGCACCATCTTTCAAAACTATTAACTTTGCCGGGTAAGTCAACCTTATATTGTAGTTATCTTTCTGCAGTCTCCCATAAAAAAAAGACATATCTCTTCTCTTGGTTAGTGTCTCTGAAGAGAAATCTTGAAACATAAGTAGCTTATGAGAGCCTAGAGAAAGAGAACCACACTTCCTATAGTGTTTGAGGTATAATAATTTGTCTTGGAAGTTCACAAATTTGAAAATTACTGGCCTAGGTCTTGAAGCCTCATTATGATCCCGTCGTTGGCCTATCCTATGTACCCTTTCAATCTGAAAGGGAGCAACAGGAACTGGAATCTGCAAGGCTTGTGGTAGTGTTGTGGTGACAAAGTTAATTAAATCTTGATACTCTGGAGATTCGGGTAGACCGATCACTTTGAGATTATTCCGTCTCGATCGATCCTCAAGATCCTCGATCTTGGCTTGCAAAGAAGTAATAATCTTATTGTGGGTATCCAAAGTTGGATCTACTACATTAAATCTGTCTTCCAGATCCGAGATCCTAGTCTCCATTTCATCTAACCTTGATGAAAACTGTCTAACCTCTAAGGTGAGACTAGATATCTCGTTTCTGATCTCCTGTTTAATCATGTCAAATTGTGGTGTCAAGATTTTTGCCACTTCAGCTGCAAATTCTGTTAAATTAATAGGAGGCAGATTAGAGATACTTTTTTCTAAGGGGGAAACAATACTTGAGTCCAGGTTCCTGCTGCTCCCTTTTTTTTCCTTGGCTTTAGGAGGCATATTGGAAGGAGAACTCTTTTGATACATGTATTTGTCCATGAACAGGACGTATCCTTTTTTTAAAAAAATTATGTCCTCTATTATCTATATAACTTAGGCAAATATGGGGAGCAGACCAGGGTTCACAGGGAGAAAGGGGCAATACTAGCTTCCCAAGTATAATATTTGACTCAGTCCAAGATATAATATTCTCTAATTCTGCACCACAATTGATTAGAATGTAGGGTTAAGTTTTGTGGCTCAGCCCTTTAAGGCTAGTCAAGTAATTTCTTTCTGTATATTAGTCCGGTAAGAAAACTACCTACAGTAAATTATATATATATATACCTACACTGATGGATATATGTGCACCTAATGGGTAACATCAATAACCTTGAATCAAATGCTGCTAGTTTGGGAGAATACCTTACAAAAAAAATGATATTTTAAGTTAAATAAAACATGTGTATTATAGTGCCTAAAGAAAACTTAAGTGCTAACTTTTTGTACAAGGCAGAGTGTGTAACACTACCTGATCTAGAGTGCTAAAGTGCTCTGAAAACCTCTAAATGTTAACTTTTGTACCAAGTAGGGTGTAACGCTACCTGCTCTAAAGTGCTATAGTGCTTTAAATTCAAGTGTCCAATGAATAAATCCCTACAATTAACCTTCTAAAAAACAAGAAAAAAAAAATCCCTTATTTCAGGGGCGAATATAATATACTTGCACAGTAAAATTTAAATTGTATGCTCTTAACCTTTGAATGGTACAGGCGCCCTTATTGTAAAGAAACCCAAACAAAGCATGCATCACATATATTATAGATATATACATACATTGATAGCTAGCTAAGGCTGATATATAATAAAGCTATGGCTCACTGTCATTAAATCAATGATTATCAGTTTAGAAAGAGTATATAAAAAAAACAAGAAAAAACTAGTGTTCAATATGTAACCAAGCAGATTCAACATAATGCCCATGTTATACATGTTAGCTAAGACACACGAATCTGAACCTAAGAAATCTGTTTAACATGCTGTATATCAGGTAAAAATAAAATTCTGTAACCTCATCTTTCTGTGCCTTGACCCTTGAAGATTATCAATAACAAAATTCTTATAACTGTACTAATCCCCACAATAATATACTCGGGGGAGTTAAACACTTCTGTCAGGGCCTATAAGTGGTGGGTTTTTATCTAAAGAGAGAAATCAACACAATGGAATAAACCATCAATTAAGGTTATATCCCCCACACATTCATGCCCCACATTGAATTATTCAAACCGCACAACGGTAAAGTTCATCCCCTTCACTGCTTTAGCAGCAACTTGCCCAGTCAACTGGTACCCAGAGCCCGCTCAGTAGCTTCAAAACGAAGCAGGTGCGCTGTGTAAAAGTCAAAGTGTCTAGGCAGTCAATGGGGTTATGGAAAAAGGATGCAGGCCAAATCAATTCCCCGCAGAGCAAGCAGTGGCAAACAAACAACACCTCACCATCAAAGCCAGAAGATCTCACCGGGTGCTTGACTGCTCGTCCCTCCACTACTGAGAACTGCCGAGAAAGGAAAATCCCCACTGCAACCGGGAGGATAACTGCCTATGCGGCAGAACAGTAACATCCACTATGTAACCAGCGGCAGCCCCAACGACTGTTACAGCCGCAATTCCTCCGCCTACTTGCGGGCTGTTGTAAAAAGAGGCCCCAGCCCGGCCGCTGCACGGCTACTCGCACGCCTCCTCACGATGAGCAAGGTAAGATTACATTTGTAATTGGCCAGTTCCGGGGGCTCACTCTTCACGCTGCAAACTTGAACAGCCAACCATCGACTCTCATCCAGGGAGAGGAGTTCTATCAGCTGTCCTGCTGATCACTGCATATGAGCTCCCAGAGCTGCGCCCCTCTGTGTGTGATCCAATACCTGACAGGCTACAGGCGGGTTGCCGCTTGAAAATGGAAAGATCTCAACCAGGTGAGACTTGCGTCCACGATTCTGTTAGGGGTACTCCAGGGTACGATTAGATTATAGGTAGATCACCTTTTATGTGAGAAAATCCAAGGGTCTTTTAGCAGGTAAGGAGTAAATGACAGGTGCAGTAACCTGTTAACCTGGTAGCCAACGATAGAGTCTTAAATATAAGTAAGCGGAGTTTTAGCCAAGGGCTTCTTGTTCCATTCTTTTAAAGAGCCCGTATAGAGATGGTATGCACCAGCCAGCGTGCAGACTTAGGCTGCCGACATAGACTTCCCATGCAGGATCAAAAATCCTAATACCCAGACCAATGCTTGGCCAAGGGAAACAAAGCATATGTTGGGGTGGACTTAGGCCTCACGCAGAGGCACGGAGCATCCACAGCACCTGTAGCTACCTGCAGCTACCTGCATGCCCCGCCTCCAACAGGAAGTCTTCTAGGTCGAGTTATGCCTATTCTAAAACCCCACTAAAAAAAAAACCCAACCCAAAATAAAAAATCTATACTACCAATTAATGTCACCACAAAAAGCCATTTCAAGGGCTATTGCTATAGTTTACGTTTAGTATAGTTTTTTTTTTTAATTTTTGGGTGGGTTTTAAGAATAGGCATAACTGTTTTTTATTTTTGGTAATTTGTTGTTTTTTTTGTAACGGTAGCTTTTTCTTTTATTTTCTGTAATGTTAGATTTTTTTTTTTTTAGATAAAGTTAGTTGGGGTTTTTTAAGGTAAGGTTAGACTTTTTTAAGTTAAGGTTACATTTTTATTTAAGGTAAGGTTAAGTTTTTTATTTCTAAAGGTACTGTTAGTAGAATATATATATATATATATTCTATTTATTATTTAGAAATTTCTGCAATATATATATATATATATATATATATACCCCAGTATATATAATGCATTTATACACAAATTTAGACAAGTATATATATATATATATCTATATATACAATATAGCCCTTTGCAGACAAGCCACTTGTCATGTACTGTATACCTTTTAACACTTATAACTTTTATTTTTAATAATCATATAAATAATAATCAGATAGTGTTTATATGATTGTATTTTTAATTTTAAATGAATTTATGTTGTGTATAGTGCAACTTTTTATTAACACATTACCCCTTACGCAAGGTTGTCAGTCGCGCAACACCTAAAAAGCTTGATCGCGTTTACTTTCAACTTATAATACAAGTGATATTTACGTTGCATGCAAAAAGCCCCAAAAAACCTACATTGCTTGTGCACAAAGGTTAGCGCACCATTTGTAATCTAGCCCCATATTTGAGATATGTTCTAAAGATAGCAAACACCACAAAAATGTAATACACCTCATAGGATAATGGGGATTCTCCTCTTTCAAATGAGGAGTCTCATACCTCAAAAGGTGCTACATGATAGCTATAGAAAAAAAGATCACTTGTTTAAAGGGACATTAAACACAAATTGCAAACTACATGATTATGAACCTTCATATCTGAGAAGAATCAAAACTGCAGCTTTATTTTGTCAAATGAGCATATTGTTTGTCTTTTCACTGATCCCCCTGTCCTTCAGAACAAAAGAACCCTTGCTGACCAACCAAAAACTAATGTTCAGATATAGGGGTAGATTTATTAACTGACGGGCGGACATGCCGACAGCATTTAACATTGCACAAGCATTTATGGTGAAAAGCTCGTGCAATGCCGCTCCCTATACATTTGTGGCCAATTGGCCGCTAGCAGGGTGGGTCAATCATCCCAATCTTAACTGATCGGGAACATTGCTGTCCGCCACCTCAGAGGTGGTGGATGAGTTAAGGAGCAGCGGTCTTATGACCGCTGCTTCTTAACTTTTGTTTCCAACGAGCGTAACGGCTCGCACGGAATCAGCTGCATGCACAGCATGTTAAATCAGCCCCAGTGCCTGACCTCTTCACGGAAAGTGGTTTAGCACTGTTTTAGCTTAGTTACGTAATTTAAACAGAAATACATTTCTAGTCTTCATGTAATAACAATATACATATACATTTATGTATGTACAATAATATTCACAACTAAACTGCCTTGTATGCCCTCTGCTATTGCAAATAATGATTGTCCTAATATGATTCTGAATGCTAAACTGACAATCTACCTTTTAACAGGAAGTGACTGCTGACAAGATCAGGGGGGGGGGAGGGGGAAACTCACATAATTTGCCTAAAAGTATTAATCCAGCTCTCCCTGGGAGAAAGTGGAACAAGCACAATTTCAGATGTATTTTACAGCAAAAGGCAGCAAAATAAATAATTAATGTATATTGCAATAATATTTCACTTTTTTTTCTAGCAACCATTTAATGTATTTCTAAGGTTGTCCTTAATATATGTAGGTTTTGGTCAGTTCTTGAATGTTTTACATATTTTAGATGTAAATTCTATGTAAACAGTATCTGTGCTAATAAACAACATAGTCTAAATAATGACATAAATATGCATTGCGGAGCTAACGCAGAACTAGTAACAAAAGCATCCTAATCAGCTAGTGAGGCAAAGCCTGTGTACAGCTGTCTATATAGCCAAGGAAAAATGATAATTTAATGATGATTAAGACAGAAGGCTTTTGAAGAAAGAAAGGCAAGAGTGCATGTTTGTCTCTGGTGATCATTATCAGTCTTGTGCTCAAGGGTGATTTGGTGCCGAGAAAAACCTCTTTATGCAGACTGGTTAAGGTAGATTCAAGTGTTCATTTGAAATTTTCTCTCATTTTCCAACCTCTAATGTCACATTCTCTTAGCAAAGTTTAGATGAAAAAAGGCAGGAGCAGAGTTCTTTGCATTGGTTAACTGCAAAAAAGGAAGAAACTTACATTTAGTACACCATAATAATATAACAATAAATGGTGAGAGACAGCACCTTTTCAAACAGGGGCACAGAAAAGGGTTAGCCAAACCCCAATGTCAATCTCAAAAAGGGTAATTTTCCAGCCTCCAGTAGATTTTAAAAGACCTTTATTAGTTTCTTACAGGGTCCATTATAACAACGACGTTTCAAACCTATACCAGGTTCTTAATCATGTTAAACATGATTAAGAACCTGGTATAGGTTTGAAACGTCGTTGTTATAATGGACCCTGTAAGAAACTAATAAAGGTCTTTTAAAATCTACTGGAGGCTGGAAAATTACCCTTTTTGAGATTTAGTACACCATACCATTATACCATATCCCATACAATAGCAGTTACATGGGTTAGCATGAATTAATCCTATTCTTTTACTAAAATAGTTATATCATATTAATCATAGTTTGATCCATATGATATTCCATAATAATTATATATATTCTACATAAAACACTTAGGATAATGTACAGTTATTTTTATAATTGTATAATGTATGGATTCATAACATATGAACTGATGACAGCAATTGAATTTACCATATTCTAAGCAAACTTTAAAATGTTCCAAAAAATAAAAGGATTAGTACAAAATTACACTGTTAATCAGCAATTACATTTAAATCAACAAATTGTATAAATTTGAGAACTGTTGATATTTTTGATTTTATTGATAATGTCACCTGAACTATCCCTGGTGACAACATTGAAAATTATTTAAAGGGACTCTAAACCCATGATTCAGATAGAGCATGCAATTTTAAGCAACTTTCTAATTTACTCCTATTATCAATTTTTCTTCGTTCTCTTGCTACCTTTATTTAAAAGCAAGAATGTGATGCATAGGAGCCGGCCTATTTTTGGTTGAGAACCTGGGTTATGCTTGCTTATTGGTGGGTTAATGTAAGCCTCCAATAAGCAAGCACTATCTATGGTGCTGAACCCAAAATGGGCTGGCTGCTAAGATTTACATTCCTGCTTTTAAAATAAAGATAGCAAGAGAATGAAGAAAAATTTATAATAGGAGTAAATTAGAAAGTTACTTAAAATGCCATGCTCTATCTGAATCATGAAAGAAAAAAATTGAGTTCAGTGTGCCTTTAACAAAAATCTCTAAGGGATTTCTGTTGAAATTCAGAAGTTGTTGTTTTTTGCTCATTTTAGGTAAAAACATAAATTAAGTTTAAATATCCATACATGTAGCTAATATAAATACAATAACTGGAGATAACTTGGATATTTTTGAATGTCATTACTCATTTAAACTTAAATACTGACTTTAATTAAAAAAAATGAATTGTCATTTAATTTCCCTTTTTAATGTTATATTAATGATATATCTATTTCTATGTACATTGCATGTGACAAAAGTAATATTAAAGAGAAAAAAAAAACTTATTAAAATTTTCAGCTAAAGCTGTTATTAGTTGTTTTGCGCTAATTGCATTTACACATAAAATTCAACTTTGTGTGTGTACACGCGATTACTTGAGCGCAATTCAAGTTAATACTCACTGGATTAGCACGTCCTCTTAGCTCTGGTTAACTGTTTTAGAAAACAAAAAAGTGTCACAAAATGCATCAAAAATACATTTAAAAGTATAGTTACACTCATAATAAATATCTAAAAAAATATTCAAATAAAATATTAAACAAAAAAGTTATAAGGACTCAAAGATATGAGGTCTCAGGTGTTAGAAAAAAAGGCAGGCAAAGGGCTTTAACATAGAGATACAGTACATATAGATGTCTAAAGATGTATATGTATGTATATTTGTATGTCACTATATGTATCCAGATGTATTTTTGTATTATATGTGTATATATGTATTTACAGACATATATAAAGAAATATATGGTTATAATTATTTTCATACATGGGGAATATGGGTGCAATATCATGGTTTCACATGCAGAGGAACACATTTGACCTGTTTATGTTAGGAATATGGTTATAATTATTTTTATACATGGGGATTATGGGGGCAATATCATGGCTACACATGCAGAGGAACACATTTGATCTGTTTATGTTAGTAATATGGTTATAATTATTTTTATACATTGGGATTATGGGTGGAATATCATGGTTACACATGCAGAGGAACACATTTGACCTGTTTATGTTAGTAATATGGTTATAATTATTTTTATACATTGGGATTATGGGTGGAATATCATGGTTACACATGCAGAGGAACACATTTGACCTGTTTCTGATAGGAATATGGTTATATTTTTTTTATACATGGGGATTATGGGGGCAATATCATGGCTACACATGCAGAGGAACACATTTGACCTGTTTCTGATAGGAATATGGTTATAATTATTTTTATACATAGGGATTATGGGTGCAATATCATGGTTAAACTTGCAGAGGATAACATTTGACCTGTTTCTGATAGGAATATGGTTATAATTATTTTTATACATAGGGATTATGGGTGCAATATCATGGTTAAACTTGCAGAGGAAAACATTTGACCTGTTTCTGATAGGAATATGGTTCTAATTATTTTTATACATGGGGATTATGGGTGGTGAAATATGGTAACACATGCAGATGAACACATCTGACCTGTTTCTGAAAGGAATATGGTTATAATTATTTTTTATACATGGGGATTATGCATGGAATATCATGGTTACACTAGCAAAGGAACACATTTGTCCTGTTTATGTTAGGAATATGGTTATAATTATTTTTATACATGGGGATTATGGGTGCAATATCATGGTTACACTTGCTAAGGAACACATTTGACCTGTTTCTGATAGGAATATGGTATAATTATTATTATGGGTGTAATATCATGGTTACACGTGCAGAGGAACACATGTGACCTGTTTATGTTAGGAATTTGGTTATAATTATTTTTATACATGGGGATTATGGCTGTAATATCATGGTTACACATGCAGATGAACACATCTGACCTGTTTCTGAAAGGAATATGGTTATAATTATTTTTATACATGGGGGTTATGGGTGCAATATCATGGTTGCACTTGCAGAGGAACACATTTGACGTGTTTCTGATAGGAATATGGTTATAATGATTTTTATACATGGGGATTATGGGAGAAATCTCATAGTTACACATGCAGAGGAACACATTTGACCTGTTTGTGATAGGAATATGGTTATAATTATTTTTATACATGGGGATTATGGATGCAATAGCATGGTTACACTTGCAGAGGAGCACATTTGACCCATTTCTGATAGGAATATGGTTATAATTATTTTTAATAAGACCAAAGAGAGGGTGGGAGAGAGATCACTGAAACATAAATGTAGATAAAGGACCCACTTCTTGGAGAGCACGTTTGTAATTTATGCTATCCACTGGGAAGAGGGGAAACACACACACAAAAACACCTGAAGTACGGCACGTATCAGTTCATAAGTGATGATATGGCTGTAAATGCCTGCTGTTAATAGCTGTGTATAATATTAAGGTGTCTCACCACCTAGGAAAGAGTCCGTATAATTTACGGTTTGAATCAAAACGGAATTCCTCTGTCGTGTTGGTGTCCCATCTCCCAGCAGTAAACCGTGTCTGCCCCGCGGAATCCGATCCGCTTGTGAGGGGGCGTGTCTGGTACAAGCTGACAACTATATCGTCATCACGGGTCTCGGCCAATCAGGGAACTCCTCAAGTTTCTATACAGTTAATCTTCTCATGATATTTCCTCGTAGTGGAACAGTGTGTGAGTATTCCAAGCTTTCACACCAGATGTATGTAGGTAATTGAAGCAAAGAACAAGAAGCATATACTCCAAACTTCTTTCAGCCAGTTAGAGTCATGTGCGCTCCCCTCTAATCCAGGAGCTTAACCACATAAAGTGAGTGGGGGACCTGGCAGGGTGCTGAACCGCTCTAGAAGGCTTAAGATACAGTCCCAATGAAAAGAGCAAAAAAGAGCGTTCAGCAAATGCAAAGTATAAAACGTAGCATTTATTAGGAAAGTCTGAATAAAAACAGGAGGTCAAATAGTAGACAATAGGAGAGCATAAACACCCCAGGGCTGGCAGGCTTACGCATTTTGGCTTCACGCCGTAATCATAGCATAGGGGTTGCCAGTCACAGGTGTACAATTTTTACAATATATATATATATATATATATATATATATATATATATATATATATATATATATGTAACATAATTCTAATAGTACAAGTAGAAATATACAACAACAAAAAAACATAAGCGCGCATATTCAATGATCAATTATGGCACCCAGTCTAGGCTAAATGTAAAGTACCACTAAGTGTGCTACTTATATAGATACAAGCAGCTATTACATAATAGAGGAGATTTGCCATAAAAGATCCACAACCTTTAACTTTAGGTAGTACGTGTACATAGATAGGGAGTACTGTAGACCCATATATACAACCATATATTCAATGACCGATCTTCATAAGGAGACCAGACTAGACATCAATTATCGCTAGATAGAAATATTGTATAACTTACTAGGTTTATAATAGCTATAAAAAAATCATTACAATGTATAGTAAGGACCACTAGTAGTTAGATACTCATGACTAGGTATAAGTCATCATAGCTAGTATATAAGTAGTAACAAATAATGTACACATTTACGCCTAGATTACGAGTTTGGTGTTAGCCTTAAAAAGCAGCATTGAGAGGTCCCAACACTGCTTTTTAACGCCCGCTGGTTTTACGAGTCTGGCAGGTACAGGTGTACCGCTCACTTTTCTTCCCCGACTCAAGGCAACCGCAAATCCCCTTACGTCAATTGCGTATCCTATCTTTTTAATGGGATCTGCCTAATGCTGGTATTACGAGTCTTGGAAGAAGTGAGCGGTACACCCTCTCCTGTCAAGACTTCTACCGCCGTAACATAAAACTCTTAACTAAAGTGCTACAAAGTACACTAACACCCATAAACTACCTATTAACCCCTAAACTGAGCCCCCCCCACATCGGAAACACTTTAACAAATATATTAACCCCTAATCTGCCGATCGGACATCGCTGCCACTTTAATAAATATATTAACCCCTAAACCGCCACACTCCCGCCTTGCAAACACTAGTTAAATTTTATTAACCCCTAATCTGCCGTCCCTAACATCGCCGACACCTACTTATATTTATTAACCCCTAATCTGCCACCCCCAACGTCGCCGCTACTATATTAAAGGTATTAACCCCTAAACCTAAGTCTAACCCTAACCCCCCCTAACTTAAATATAATTTAAATTAAACTAAATAAATTTAACATAATAAATAAATTAATCCTATTTAAAACTAAATACTTACATATAAAATACAAAATTACCTGTAAAATAAATCCTTACCTAAGTTACAATTACACCTAACACTACACTATCATTAAATAAATTACCTAAACTACCTACAATTAATTACAATTAAATTAAATAAACTAAATTACGAAAAAAAAACCCACTAAATTACAGGGAAAAAAAAAGAATTACAAGATTTTTAAACTAACTACACCTAATCTAACCCTCCTAATAAAATAAAAAAGCCTCCCAAAATAATAAAATTCCCTACCCTATACTAAATTACAAATAGCCCTTAAGGGGGCCTTTTGCGGGGCATTGCCCCAAAGTAATCAGCCCTTTCACCTGTAAAAAATAAATACAATACCCCCAACATTAAAACCCACCACCCACACACCCATCCCTACTCTAAAACCCACCCAATCCCCCCTTAAAAAAACCAAATACTACCCCCCGTAAGATCTCCCTATCTTGAGCCGTCTTCACCCAGCCGGGCACAAGTGAACCTCCAGTGGACCTCCAGAGGGGCAGAAGTCTTCATCCGATCCGGGCAGAAGAGGTCCTCCAAGCGGCAGAAGTCTTCATCCAAACGGCATCTTCTATCTTCATCCATCCGGAGCGAAGCGGGTCCATCTTCAATCCAGCCAACGCGGAGCCATCCTCTTCAAACAATGTCCTAACGCTGAATGAAGGTTCCTTTAAATGATGTCATCCAAGATGGCGTCCCTTGAATTCTGATTGGCTGATAGGATTCTATCAGCCAATCGGAATTAAGGTAGGAAAAATCCTATTGGCTGATCAAATCAGCCAATAGGATTGAAGTTCAATCCTATTGGCTGATTGGATCAGCCAATAGGATTGAACTTGCATTCTATTCACTGTTCCAATCAGCCAATAGAATGCAAGCTCAATCCTATTGGCTGATTTTGCTCTACGCTCACCTTTTTGCGGCTAACGCCAGGTTTAAAAAAACCTGTAATACCAGCGTTGTCTTAAGGGAGCAGTGGGAAAAAAAGGCTAGTTAGCAACGCAAGCTGTACCGACAAAAACTTGTAATCTAGCCGTTAGTATCCCAAGAGGGCAAAGGGTATGTATGTAAAAGGCAAGTGTAGTCATATAATAAAAAGTAATGAAAAAAATATATATAATGAAAAATATATATACTGTGTTGTAAGGGGAAGATGCTGTGGAGATCAAACTAAACCACGAGGGATAACCAACTATTCCCAATAGTTGATGAGGTCATATTTAGAGTTCAAACCCTGGGGAACCCTGGTATCCAGTTTGAAAATCCACAGCATCTCCCTCTTATAGAGAATCATGTCTCTGTCACTCCCTCTTTTGGGGTGGGGGATCATGTTGATAGGTTGCCACGAGAATCAGAATAGATCTTGCTTATGTACCTGTGCAATATGGTACACTAGAGGGGTGGTAGCCTTTACCACCCGAATCATTGAGAGATGCTCCCTCACTCTAGATCTAATATCCATTGTCGTGAATCTGACATACTGTTTACCACATTTTGTACAAGTTATGCAGTAAACGACATATACAGAAGTGCAATTTAGACAAAAGTTTACCTCATAGGTCTTGCCTGTCACTGTTGAACTGAAGTGATCAGTCATAATTAGATAGTCACAAGCTCCACACCTGGAGCTGCCACACTTGAATGATCCCTTACTAGTAAGCCATGCACTGGCCTGGGATATAGGCTTTTTTATCACCATAGGGGACAAAAGATTGCCCAATGTGTGGTTCCTTCGGTATGAACATATCATTCCTTCTTGAACTAATTCTATTAGCCTGTCATCAGCAATGAGCATGTTAAAATGAAGTTTCACAATCCTGCATATTTCTTCAAATTGGGAACTATAATCAATAACAAAAGTTACTCCCTTATAAGTATCTAGGGTCTTTGATTTGTCCCTCAGGAGTTCTACTCTATTTAATTTAGCAACCTCTCCATATGCTTTTTTAATATTTTTTCATGGATAACCTCTTTGAATTAAACATCTATTTATACCATCCATTTGAGGTTGATATTCCACCATACAGGCAGTGCAGAATTATTAGGCAAGTTGTATTTTTGAAGATTAATTTTATTATTGAACAACAACCATGTTCTCAATGAACCCAAAAAACTCATTAATATCAAAGCTGAATAGTTTTGGAAGTAGTTTTTAGTTTGTTTTTAGTTATAGCTATTTTAGGGGGATATCTGTGTGTGCAGGTGACTATTACTGTGCAAAATTATTAGGCAACTTAACAAAAAACAAATATATACACATTTTAATTATTTATTTTTACCAGTGAAACCAATATAACATCTCAACATTCACAAATATACATTTCTGACATTCAAAAACAAAACAAAAACAAATCAGTGACCAATATAGCCACCTTTCTTTGCAAGGACACTCAAAAGCCTGCCATCCATGGATTCTGTCAGTGTTTTGATCTGTTCCCCATCAACATTGCGTGCAGCAGCAACCACAGTCTCCCAGACACTGTTCAGAGAGGTGTACTGTTTTCCCTCCTTGTAAATCTCACATTTGATGATGGACCACAGGTTCTCAATGGGGTTCAGATCAGGTGAACAAGGAGGCCATGTCATTAGATTTTCTTCTTTTATACCCTTTCTTGCCAGCCACACTGTGGAGTACTTGGACGCGTGTGATGGAGCATTGTCCTGCATGAAAATCATGTTTTTCTTGAAGGATGCAGACTTCTTCCTGTATCACTGCTTGAAGAAGGTGTCTTCCAGAAACTGGCAGTAGGACTGGGAGTTGAGCTTGACTCCATCCTCAACCCGAAAAGGCCTCACAAGCTCATCTTTGATGATACCAGCCCAAACCAGAACTCCACCTCCACCTTGCTGGCATCTGAGTCGGACTGGAGCTCTCTGCCCTTTACCAATCCAGCCACGGGCCCATCCATCTGGCCCATCAAGACTCACTCTCATTTCATCAGTCCATAAAACCTTAGAAAAATCAGTCTTGAGATATTTCTTGGCCCAATCTTGACATTTCAGCTTGTGTGTCTTGTTCAGTGGTGGTCGTCTTTCAGCCTTTCTTACCTTGGCCATGTCTCTGAGTATTGCACACCTTGTGCTTTTGGGCACTCCAGTGATGTTGCAGCTCTGAAATATGGCCAAACTGGTGGCAAGTGGCATCTTGGCAGATGCACGCTTGACTTTTCTCAGTTCATGGGCAGTTATTTTGCGCCTTGGTTTTTCCACACGCTTCTTGCGACCCTGTTGACTATTTTGAATGAAACGCTTGATTGTTCAATGATCACGCTTCAGAAGCTTTGCAATTTTAAGAGTGCTGCATCCCTCTGCAAGATATCTCACTATTTTTGACTTTTCTGAGCCTGTCAAGTCCTTCTTTTGACCCATTTTGCCAAAGGAAAGGAAGTTGCCTAATAATTATGCACACCTGATATAGGGTGTTGATGTCATTAGACCACACCCCTTCTCATTACAGAGATGCACATCACCTAATATGCTTAATTGGTAGTAGGCTTTCGAGCCTATACAGCTTGGAGTAAGACAACATGCATAAAGAGGATGATGTGGTCAAAATACTCATTTGCCTAATAATTCTGCACTCCCTGTATCTGAGCAGTTCCTTTTAACTCTAATAAGTTGTTACCTTTCGCAATAGGGTATGGTACATGTTTCGGATGGCAACTCCTAGCATGTAGCAAGGACTTGCCAGATATGGTTTTTTTTATAGAGGCTGGTAGTTACTTTACCCTCACTTAAACCACTGAGGGTCACATCAAGAAAGTTAATCTTTTTCTGTTGAGTCTCAAAGGTAAATGTTAGTCCCACATCATTGTGGTTAATACCTTGTACAAAATCCCCCAAATCAGTCACATTGCCATCCCAAATAAGGATTAGGTCATCCATGAATCAACGGTAGAAACTGATGTTTTCTTTATGGGGATTTCTATCTCCAAAGATGTAGGACAGCTCCCACCAACCCATAAAGAGGTTGGCATTTGAGGGGGCAAATTTTGCCCCCATTACTGTTCCACATCTCTGGAGATAGAAGGTACCCTCGAATTAAAAAAATTGTGGGTTAAAAGAAAGAGAGTTACCCGTAAAATAAATGCGTGAAAGTCAACAGAAAACTATGAAAATTCCCGAAGGAAGATATCAATGGCTTCCATACCCCTGTCATGGGGGATGGCGGAATAAAGGGCTGTGACATCAATAGTGACCCATCTGTGGAGGTCAACCTTCCCATGTATATTTTCAACCAAATTAACCAGATGTTTGGTGTCCCTTAAGAAACTGGGTAAAACCTCCACAAATGGGTGCAGTATCATGTCCAGCCACTGTGATAAATGTTCAAGAAGGGAGCCAATCCTGCTGACAATCGGATGGCCCTTTACATTATTAAGAGATTTGTGCACCTTCAGGAGATGGTGAAAAACGGATGTTACCAGATGTTCGACATAAATATATGTAGCGGTATCTTGATCTATAAACTCGTTCTCCATACCATCATCCAGAAGGTGTTTCAACTCTCTCTGGAACCGACGAGTAGGATTAGTGGACAATACAGTATAGGAGTCACTGTCCTCTAACTGACGTAGAGCTTTACTTATATAGTTGACTTTGTCCAATACCACTACTGAACCCCCTTTATCCGCATTGCATATGACAATGTCTTGGTTACTGACCAACTGTATTAAGGCCACTTTAAGGGGTCTTGTTAGTGGAGGTTGCTTTATATTTTAAATCACTTGATATTTTAAATCATTCTCTACCCTTCCATAAAACATTTCTATGATATTTCCCCTACTGTGCATAGGATAAAACCTCGATGTAGCTTTTAATCCCCTAACACAAGTAGTATGGGCCAAGATAGTTGGATTCTCGCCCAGCGTGATAAATCGGTTTACATCAATGATAGTTTTAAACAAATTAAAATTCATTGAAGGGACAAATCCCAGGCCAAGTACAAGTACACGCAATTGGGTATCAGAAAGATTAGTTCTGGACAGCTTTATAACGCAATCTATTTGTAATTTTTGTTGTCTGGTTTCCCTCAGTTTGTACCCCTGTTTCTCCTTATTCTGTGTCCCCCCTGTATGGTTTGCTTTGGAGCAAGGAAAAATCCTGCTTAAGTTGTAACTGATCTTTATCGGACTGTTTATTCATATTTGAGTTTGCTTCTATACATCAGAACCTGACTGATTATTAGGTGCCACAGATGGATTGCTAGCATTATATTTACTGGCATTCATTTTGGGTCTAGCCACCGGTTCCTGATTAGCACTGCTATTAGGGGGATACCCAGAGTTAGTTACCGGTGCATTTTTCAATATGCCCTTTTTTTCCCGTTTGAAGGCAATGGTTAATCTCCACTGGTGGCTGACCCATCATCCCCAGACTCTGCTTCAGTATCAAAAAATGTAACCTGGGGTTGTCTATGTATACGTACTACCTAAATTTAAGGGTTGTGGATCTTTTATGGCAAATCTCCTCTATTATGTAATGGCTGCTTGTGCCTATATAGGTAGCACACTTAGTGGTACTTTACATTTAGCCTAGACTGGGTGCCATAATTGATCATTGAATATGCATGCTTATGTTTTTTTTTTTTTATATTTGTGCTTGTACTATTAGAATTATGTTACATATACCTGTATATATATTGTAAACTCTTCCATCATCTCCCTTTTCTAAGATGCATTTCTTCTTAATATATGTCACATTAGCTTAACATTTTCCTACAATCTAATTCACAACTGAATCTGTTTCAGGCATGTAAGGAATACACTTTATGTGCGTGAATTTATATTTTTTATTGCTTGTTTTAACGAGTGACGTCACTGCAATCTGTGTATAAATTGTACACCTGTGACTGGTATGATTATGGTGTGAAGCCGAAACGCGTAAGCCTGCCAGCCCTGGGGTGTTTATGCTCTCATATTGTCTACTATTTGACCTCCTGTTTTTATTTCGACTTTCCTAATAAATGCTACGTTTTATACTTTGCATTTGCTGAACGCTCTTTTTTGCTCTTTTCATTGGGACTGCATAATTATTTTTATACATGGGGATTATGGGTGGTGAAATATCATGGTAACACATGCAGAGGAACACATTTGACTTGTTTCTGATAGGAATATGGTTATAATTATTTTTATACATGGCGATTATGGGTGCAATATCATGGTTACACATGCAGAGGAACACATTTGACCTGTTTCTGATAGGAATATGGCTATAATTATTTTTATACATGGGGATTATGGGTGCAGTATCATGATTACACTTGCAGAGGAACACATTTGACCTGTTACTGCTAAGAATACGGGTATATATATATATATATATATATATATATATATATATATATATAAATATGTGACAAATCAAACCTTCTCAAATGGCACACAGCTCTGGTTCCCTTATCCTTGCAACTCTGCAAAAGGACCTTAAAAGGGACACCTCATTAGCCCCCAAATCTTGTCCACACTGCTCTAATTAACAATTTCCCTGCTGCCACCACCAAAACTTTTAAATTAAAGGGAAGTTTTGGGGAACCCCTAAAAACTCACACTATTTAACAATTAGGTAACGTGCCTTTAACCTTGTCTCAACAGGAGTGGGAATTTGGATGTTAGAGCCCAAAAGACAGAATGAGATTTTCTACGTGTTTAATAACAAAATATCAATACAGGTTACACAGTGCAAAATTATAAAGACATTCAAAATAACATACAATTGCAAAGCTACAATTCTTTAAAAAGAAAATGGGACATGAAAAGAATTACACACAATATCTAACTTATTACCAAGTTCCTTTAGATATGTGGAGAACTGCTGCTCATGATGTCGATGGCTTTGTTCCCCAGGGCAGTTCTGACTAAAAAGTCTTTCTGTTGCATAATTAAACCAAACTTTCTTTGTCTTGTCAAAGACAATGCCCTGGTTATGATTTACAACGAGTTCATCCAATGCAAACAAGTCTTAGCTCCCACTATCAGTCTCCAAGGGGAGGAGTGTTCTGCATTCCTACACACAGTTACACTACTAAGGAGGGGGGAAGGAGGGGGGTCTCAGCTTACAGCTTTTCTCAAAGCAGTTTTCACACACAGAAAAAGGCAATTCACATTAACCTTTTCCAGGCTGAGAACACAATGCCACCTCTGCGGGGTAGCCAATCCAGGTATCAACTACTCCACATGATTGTATCATGACAATATAACACACAGACACATAGACACAGACACACACACACACACAGACACACACACACATATATATATATATATATATATATATATATATATAGAGGTGGCCCTCAGTTTACAATGGTTCAATTTGCACCGTTTCAGAATAACAACCTTTTTTTCAGTTATGTGACTGCTATTGACAAGCATTGAGAAGCAGTGCATTGATTAAAATAGTCAATAGGTGAAGCTGTCTGCTTGTGTTTCAGCAAAGATATGCAAGCCAAACAAGTTGAAATTAATCAGTTTAACAAGACCTGAGCTATCGAGCAGCTTGCAAAGGAGCAAGATCTTCCTGTCTATAAATCAGTCCAGATTGGAATGCATAGAAATAACTGTTTGCAGAAAAATGCAAGTAAAGTCTGTGTTGTGTGATTATTTTATTAGGTTTATAATGCTGTTTAGCAAATGTTTTTGTTCATTTAACTTAGTTTAATTATATATTCTGTGTTGTGTGATTATTTTATTAGGTTTATAATGCTGTTTAGCATTTAAAGTCTTCATTTCAAAGCTATAAAAATAATGTATTAGGTGTTACTTATGCCAATTTTGAGAGGGGCCTGGAACCTAACTCCCTCACTTCCCATTGTCTTACATTATAAACTGGGTTTCAATTTACAACGGTTTCGAATTACAACCATTCCTTCTGGAACCTAACCCCGGCGTAAACTGAGGGCTACCTGTATATATATATATATATATATATATATATATATATATATATATATATATATATATATATATATATATATATAGGTGCATTAAATAGATGAAAACATGAAAAAACATATATATATATACAATATTGATTTTTAATAAAATATTAGCAGAATATGTTCAAAGTATTTTTAAATAGATATTCCTTTATATATCTGTATATAGCTATATATGTGTACCTGGTCCGGTTTTGGAGTGCAGTCCCCCTTCCGTGTTTTGTATGTTGCTGGGTGATTACAAATACCTGTGCACCGCTCCCTTGTTCCCAGTTTGCCTGGCTTTGAGAGCCTGCATTGTGTGGCTGTGTTAGGGACTCAGGTGTTGGAAAGGACCTTGACATTGTACCTGAGCTTGTCCCATTTAGCCAGATGCAGTGACTAACCTTTCCATTTTAAATCTTAGCTGTGAGCTACCTGGTGAGTGCTGGGTTTCCTTTATGTGTTGTATTTGTTTTTTTAATCCCCCATGGTTCTTGCACCCACTCCTGTCTGGGGTTAACTGCCTATGACTCTGGTGACGGCACAGCTTTTTGTGAGTGCTATTTAGCACCCAGGGCTAGCATGTTGCTGGGTCATTGGATTTGTACCTGGTCCGGTTTTGGAGTGCAGTCCCCCTTCCGTGTTTTGTATGTTGCTGGGTGATTACAAATACCTGTGCACCCCTCCATTGTTCCCAGTTTGTCTGGCTTTGAGAGCCTGCATTGTGTGGCTGTGTTAGGGACTCAGGTGTTGGAAAGGACTTTGACATGGTACCTGAGCTTGTCCCATTTGGCCAGATGCGGTGACTAACCTTTCCATTTTAAATCTTAGCTGTGAGCTAGCTGGTGAGTGCTGGGTTTCCTTTATGTGTTGTATTTGTTTTTTAATCCCCCATGGTTCTTGCACCCACTCCTGTCTGGGGTTAACTGCCTATGACTCTGGTGACGGCACAGCTTTTTGTGAGTGCTATTTAGCACCCAGGGCTAGCATGTTGCTGGGTCATGGGATTTGTACCTGGTCCGGTTTTGGAGTGCAGTCCCCCTTCCGTGTTTTGTATGTTGCTGGGTGATTACAAATACCTGTGCACCCCTCCCTTGTTCCCAGTTTGTCTGGCTTTGAGAGCCTGCATTGTGTGGCTGTGTTAGGGACTCAGGTGTTGGAAAGGACTTTGACATGGTACCTGAGCTTGTCCCATTTGGCCAGATGCGGTGACTAACCTTTCCATTTTAAATCTTAGCTGTGAGCTAGCTGGTGAGTGCTGGGTTTGGAATGTTGACCTTACTCCAAAAAATATTTTTATTATCTTTGTCAATTTCTCTTGCCGCATAGATGTTCTGGTAATACTTAAAAAAAGCCCTTTTTATATCAGTTCTATAAAATTATTACTCCCTTCTGTGATATTTGCAGATTTGCCATAGTGCCCCTTGTATATAGCATTGATTCTAATCTCCTCCTTTGTCGTGTTTTTGTTAAAAAAAAAGGTCCCTCTCCTATTTGTCCCAATATTTTCTAATTGGTATATTAATATATTTCTTGTTGGAGTTTTTAAACTCATTCGAGAGTTGTAGTTCAGGTGCTCTAATTTTTTTTTTTAGCTTTTATCATGTAGGCTTTAATCTCGCCTCTAAAAAAAGGCTTTTGCTGCATCCCAGAAAATGTCTGGTTTATTGAGATACAAACAGTTATCATCTCTATACTCCCTCCACTATATCGTAACCAATTTTGAAATGATATATTGCTAATTAAATGTTTGGGGAAATAAAAATTGGCTACGGCATCCATCTGTAAATATCTAGGCAGGAGCTCTAGAGAAACTATAGCATTGTCAAAGATGACAATATCATATATCTGTGCCCTACTTTCTAATTTAGGTAGGGATTTAGATACCAGGAAGAAATCAATCTGGGAGAAATATCTATATGACCTAGACTCACACGTATATAGTTTAATATCTGGGTGTTGGATACGCCAAATGTTGTGTAATTTAAGATTTTTACAAATTTGTGTAAAGGTTTTTGACTTTTGAGGTGAGCTGGAAGTTTTCTCGGGGGAGAGTCTATCAAGCGATAATAACGGAGTCAGATTGAAATCCCCTGTTAAAATTAAATTCTGATCTATGTATTTGGAGAGCTTAGTCATGATTATATTCCAAAAATCATGATCAATGCTATTGAGTCAATAGATATTACAGAATATATAGTTTACCCGGGCAATCACAATACTCAAAATTATCCATCTATCATGTGGATCAATTTCAATTTCAGTATATAGAATATTGTAACTAAGATTTTTGTTTATAACGCAACTCTTTTTTTCCTCCTGGAGCAATTGGATGCAATGACTTGTCCTACCCATTTACTTTTAAGTTTAAGAGCTTCTTCTGTTTTCAGATGTGTCTCCTGTAATAAAACTAAATCAGAATTTTATTTAGCTAGCTGTTTAATTATTGATTTTCGTTTAATGGGAGAGGTTATGCCACCTACATTCCATGAAAGACATCTAATTACGTCCTTCATTTCCTAATTTAAAAAGAAAGTACAAAACTAGGGTAATGTACGAGATAGAGATATGGTGGGGGAGAGTGCAGGGGGAAAAAATGGAAGGAATAGGAAGAACACAGGGGAGATACCCAGAGAGAGAACATACTAACATAAAGGGAACATAAAAAACAAAATAAAAAATTAAATAACCCATATCCTTATCGCAAATCAAACATATTTCATACATTGCATCTGTTCAAAAATAATTTTTGCATTAAAGAACATTTTTCTTTTTACAAAACTCCTTGGCTTCTGCACTACTATTAAGAGTAATAGTGCCATATTACTCTTCTATTAACAGTTTAGCAGGATAGAGAAGTCTAGCCTTGTGCCCTGCGCTAATCAGCTTTGTACAGTATGGAGATAATTATTTTCTTTAAGAGGACGTTTCACTGGAATAGTCCTGAAATATTAGTATTTTAGACTGTCCTATGTAGAGATTTCCTATCTTTCTATAGAGCCTAAGGATATTCATTTTAACTTGATAGTTTAAGAATTTGACCATGGGTCTATTATGATTCAGATCATTAGGGTTGGTCCTGACAGGTCCTAATCTATGCGCCCTTTCAATTGCTAATTGAAAATATTTTTGTGTCATGCCAATGGCCAGATGGGGTGTTGTATTTGTCAAGGGTAGTAAATCAGAGTAATCTCTATTTTCAGGGAGACCTATGATTAAGGTTGTTCCGCCGGGAGTGGCCTTCTAGTTCATGTACTTTATCTTGCAGCATTTTTAATAGTTTGTCTTGCTTATCTAAAGTTTGATCCTGCTTGAGGAGTGTATCTTCAGCTTCTGATACCCTATTCTCAACCTCTGTGAGTCTATTAGAAAATTGCTTGAGTTCTGTGGTTAAATTGGTCATTTGAGGTTTTAATAATTCAAATTGTGACAAAAAAATGTCTGACACCTGAGTAACTATTGGTTGAATGTCAGTTTTGTGTATCAACGTCTCATTAACATTATCTAAATGAGTGTCAGAAGTGCGTGACTTTTTATCTTTCTGTTTGACAGGCACGACCGGTGAGTTGTGTTTGAATTTTGTGATATTCTTTTCCATGTGCATCTATTCCAAAAACAGGAAACAAAATAAATAAAAAAAAATTAGATAATAAAAAAACGAAATTAAGTGATTTTTTTTTAAAGGGAAATAATACCCAATACTTATGTGGATATGTGGATACGTTAGTGGACTACAGTGAAATATTGGTGTGAAATATTGTGCATAAAGAGGAGAAAAGTGGCCCCTTTTTTAAATATAAAGTGAATAAATTCTAAATGGTCATATTGCTTGTAGCTGCTTAATTGCAGCTTATGCGGCGTTGAGGAAAATACCTCTACAGAATCAGCTAGTATCATTTAAATATATAGTGAACAAAAAAAAAAACTTGTCAGGCTGAGGGACTGGGATAGTAAACACCAATTTAGCAACTTATGTTATAATTGTCATTATAGCTTAAGTAGCTAGACACTTTGAAGATTATGTAATCATATATCAGATTTTAAAGTTGAATAAAGAGGCATACTTTCCGTAAATAACAAGAAAATTTTACAATATACCTGACATATAAGTTTAGATAATTATTTATATTTAGATTCCTCTCCGACTGCACGGCTGCCACAGGTGTGCAGACGAATCGCTCCTCACTTATGTGGAACAGCTTCGTTCCGGCCTAGGTCAGGCTGTCATATTGCTGCTCTCCACGGCAGGGGAAGATTCTGCGTTGAGATATATTGTGGGGCTATCTAGCCCAGCTCCGAGAACAACGATTCCCACTTTAAGGCTCCAGCTTCCCGTGAGCCACCAGCTGTATGTTGAGTCAGCTGTCTTTGAACTTTCTCAGGTAGTATGGGTCCGGCTCAAGTGACCGAGCCGTCGACAGCATCTTGCTGGCTTCCAGTCATGCACCCTGCACAGGGTGCAGGTGTCCAAGGAAGGATATCTCCTTCAACAACGGACAGACGACAAGGGATAGTACGTATCGAGCTCTGTTCGGCAGCACGCTGATATCCTCGTGCGGCACCTATCTCCTGCTACCGGAAGCCTTCCCAATATGGCCTCTCAAAATTACAAGAACCCCTGAAATAGTGCCCATGCTATGAGGTATTTGTTATTGTTATGACAAACATCTGGCAGCTGTGTGGACACAGAACCACTCGTTTCAATAATTAGGATTTCAAATAAAGGCCCTCAAGTTTGTCTATGATTATAGGGGCAACATAAGGGATACCCTACCCCTTGCTGTTGTTCCATATGCCTACAGTACTTTTAACAGTGATCAGCTGCGTCCTAGGGGGACAAGAGACCCTCTTTGAAAAGAAAGGATTATCCTTTTTTTTTAATAATATATTTATTAAGGGTCAAAAGAAAAATGATACAATCAAAGCACAAGACAAAGTGTAAAATAAAGATGGAATAAAACTACAAACAATTGAAGCAAAGAATAACCCTTATTATTGCCTCATATGAAAGGTTGAGGCCACTCTTGGTCATCTTACAGCTCAGAGCAAAAATTAGCAAGAGGTTAAGTAAGAAATAGAAGTTATATATAGACCATATTATATCATTCACATTAAACAAAAATACATTTAAAGGTTTAAATACAGCAGTGGAGCTAGAATAATGTAAATTATCTTTAAACAACTATAGATATCATGAACTTTAACATTTAAAACTGAGGCTAATTTGAATTTCCAGTACCTGACATTAGACATATAAGTTTAGATAATTATTTATATTTAGGGGCATTTTACAATAGTAGGGTGCAAGTGAGGTACACCATTAAAGAAACAATACAAAATAATACACAAAAACAATTATAACAAAGACCCTGATTGTCATCTGAGGGAGCATCAGGCACTCACAGGAAAGTTTGCCTTTACGAAAAGCAGAACTGGGCTAAAAGAGGCTGCTCCTAGGTAGTGACTCGCCTCAGAACAAGCTATTGAGCTGTTGTTCGTTCATGGTAGAGCGCTTCTCTCTTTATATGCATTTGAATAATGACCCTGGGGAGGTCTCCCTAAGGGTGATTGGGAAACCAGATGTGGACTCCTTGCCCAGTGAAGCTTAGAGGATTACGACTGCACCTCACTGACGAGGCCCATAGGAGGCCGAAACGATCGTCTGGGGTTGTCATGTCCTTTGTTCAAAGGAGAATTGCCTGGTATTTCGGGCTGGACTGACCTTACTTTGTTGGATCAGACTGATATGCTTCAGGAAAGTTTTCCTTTGTAAAAAGCAGAACTGGGCTAAACGAGGCTGCTCATAGTTGGGGATTCGCCATAGAACAAGCTATTAAACTGTTGTTCATTCCTGGTAGAGCGCTTCTTTCTTTGTATACTCATAGGGAAAACACAACATCATTGTATAAATATAAAGTTAGGATATAAGATGTAATCTCCAGACACGCATAGATATAGATTAAAGGAGACATATTACAAGTGCAGGGTGTAAGACACACCACTATATAGCCAGTGAAAATAAAGTAATTACAGTAGTATAGCAGGGGCTCAAAAGTTTTATCAAGTAAGTTGTCCAGCACTCATATTGAAAACATACTATAACAACCTATATAGGGCCAGATTATGAGTGTCCCTATATATACACATACATATACATCTTTAGACATGTACTGTATATGTATGTATCAATATGTTAAAGCACTTTGTCTGACTTTTTTTTTTTCTAACACCATAGACCTAATATCTTTGAGCCCTTAGAACTTTTTTGTGCAATGTTTTATTTTAATAATTTTATTAGATAATGTTATTATGAATGTAACTGTACTTTTCAATTTATTTTTATATGTTTTCTGATACTTTTTTGTATTGCGAAACAGTTAAGTAGAGCTGTGAGGTTTCGGTAATCATTCTATCGTAAATCACGATTGCACTCCAATGTTCGTATTTATTTTAAACTTGTAATACGAGAGATCCTTCTGACGTGCTCAAACAGCCATGATAAACTTGATATCTCTTGCGTGTAACTGTTAGCGCAGTTAGCGTTAAGGCTTCACCACGTCTGTATAAGGGGCTGGCTAGATTGCCAAGTCTTTTTAAATAAGTAGGTAACAGAGTTTTTAATGCAGTTAGGACAAATTCAGCAAATTCAGCCCTATTGGGAGTGTAGTGCACCACATGTTTTCCGTATTTTTAATAATACTATGGTGATTGTGAAGGTCAGCTAAAGTGTACAAGTTAGCATAAAATAAATCAGCAAAAATATACTAAGAACAAAATGAACCTATGCACTGCTCAATCAGCAATTCCAGCAGTGTTGCTGCCAAGGGGGGGGGGGGGGGTGTTAAGGTAAGGCCATCTTCACGTCCTTCTAAGACCTTGTATAGTCCAGAAAGCTGGAGTTGGATCAGCAAAAGAAAGAGCTATGTCGAAACCTCAGCTCTCAATAAAGCACAATCTACTAATAAGAGAAACTAGATGACATGAATATCCAGCGCTATTAAGTAGAATAAGTACAGTGTTGTCTCCAGCTCTCAGTGTTACTACCGGTCATGGCCACCACCCAGAAGTTACCCTGCCTTTCTCCTGTTTCAAATAAGGGTTCACTTGTCCCTCTAACACAAATAGGGGGAGGTAAGGACTCTGTTAGAGCCCCATTCTCAATTTAAACTGCACTTTAAGTGCTGCTGCAGGTTATTACCATGTTTATAGCTATCATCCATTTCTTATTGGGACATTTAAGTCCACCCCCAGTTGTAACTTCAGTAACAGGGATGTCCCTACAGCTGCAGAGACTGCCTTTTTCTATATGATGACATCACACACTTACTTGGTGATGGCATGGGGAGTTCCAACTGCAGCCGGAAATGGGAAAGGAAACTGTAATCTTTCCTGGCTTAATTGTGTGTGGGTCTCAGTAGTGTATTTATGTTTTGTGCTGCCCTAGACACTCAAAATTTTGCCCCCCCCCCCCCGCAAAGGTTTTAGGCCTTTTTTCCGCTTAATATTTTTTTGGGTCAGTGTGTAAAATGTTTTTGTTTTGTTTGTTTTTTCATAACAATTCAAAAGAAAATGGGCTAGCAAAACACTTGCATGCAGGTGGGTTGAATTGCATGCATCTCATACCATTTTCTCCCTGAGAGAAGGGAGAGAAAAGAAGGGGAGGGGAAAAAGGTAGGGAAAGGAAAACAGGAAGGGAGAGAGAGAGAGAGAGAGAGAGAGAGAGAGAGATAGAGAAGAGAAAAGTGGTGAGGGAAATAAAGGAGTTGTCATGAGATGCAGGACATATGCAGGACACAGCAATGATGGTACAACTCTATTTTATTGCAGAGCATAACAATACACATATAGTCAGGTTGATTGTACTAAACTAACTAACTGCGACACAGACACCGGACCTAAGCCCTGCCCACATACTAGTGACATCACATCCTGCTCTCATCACATCTTCCCCCTTTTCAAAGGCAAAGCATACATTTGCATATAATAAATAACAAGGTTCACCAACAGGGTATACAACAACATTTTTGTTTTTGAACATTATAAAAACAGATAGATTAGAAAACATGAACAAATAAATTACATCCTGACTTGGACATCGGGGTAGACTACCCTAGTCCACAGTGACCATGGGATTATTCTGCCCATACTTCCGGTCACTGTTCTAGCTAAAGTCAGTCCCTGTATCGGGACGGAAGTTTCACCACTCTTCCGCTTGATGTAACTTTGCATGAACTGTCCTCTGATACAGAAGATGGTGAACAAGAGTCTGCTGGAGGCAAAGATATATCCCCGCTGTGATCTTGCTGAGGGGAAGGCACCTCTCTTAGAACAGGGGATCCCACCGGCGGTGGTACTGAGGTATCTGGTTCCAGACTCTCAGGTACAGGCTGAAGATGTCTTCGGTTACGGCGTGTAACCGTCCCTCCCTCTGTAAGGACTGTGTAAGACCTTGGTTCTGGAGAGCGGCCCACTACCGTAGCAGGCGTCTTCCATTTCTTCTCATCATCCAGTTTAATTCTGACACTTTGGCCCGCTTTCAGTTCCTGTAAAGGCCTGACAGAATGTCTCATGTCGTAGAAGAAACGATAACCCTTTTTGGCCTCTTCATCCCTCCTAAGGACTTCGTCCCGAGGAACAGGGCCAGGCGGCTTGAAGACACCCACTGAGGGTAAAGTGGTGCGAATCTGGCGTCCTAGCATCAGCTGTGCCGGGCTAAACCCGGTGGCTTGAATGGGCGTCGCCCTGTATGACAAGAGGGCTAGGTACGGCTCAGATTGCTTTAGAATGAATTTTGTTGTTTGAACTGCCCTTTCAGCCATTCCGTTGGCCTGCGGATAATGTGGACTTGACGTGGAATGTACAAAATCATATTCCCTGCTGAAAGCACTGAACTCTGTAGAAGCGAACTGCATACCATTATCACTCACCAGCTCCATTGGAATGCCCCAGCGGGCGAACAAGCTCTTCAGGCGAATGATAACGGCCTGACTTGTGATATCATTCAGGGGTGCAATTTCCAAATACCTGGAATAGTAGTCGATCACAACAAGAAACTTTTTCCCGTGCAGTTCACACAAATCAGCAGCTATTTTCTGCCATGGCCCCGCAGGCAGCGGAGTAGACATTAAGGGCTCCCTTCTCTGAGTAGGACGGCGTTCCCGGCAAAAGGCACATTTAGACACGTGATTTGCAATGTCGGAGCTGATCCCAGGCCACCACACAGCTGTAGCTGCCCTTTCTCTGCACTTTGTAATGCCTAAGTGGCCATCGTGAATCCTGTTTAACATCTCCTTCCTCATGCTGACAGGAATTACAATGCGGTCTTGGAACAGCACCAACCCCTCCAGCTCCGTGAGCTGCGACCTCTCTGGCTGGTAAGCATTTAAAGACATCCAGGCTGCCCGGCTCTCGGGCCAGCCATCTTTTATGTACCTTATAACTTCTTGCAGATCTGTGTCCAAATATGTCTCTTTCTTTATCTCTTCCAGTTTCCTTGAAGAAATGGACTTAGAGGCCAGAACTGAATCAACATACACTTTCACATCCGATTCCGTGGAGGATTCTTCAGCAGCAGCCAACGGGAGCCTGGATAGTGTATCTGCCACAACCAGTTGTTTCCCCGGCACATGCACTGCCTGAACATTGAACCTGAGCAGTCTCATTAAAAGTCTCTGGCATCTCAAGGGTGTTTTGTCAATGTCATAAGAATTGATTAGAGGGACTAGCGGTTTGTGGTCAGTTTCCAGACTAAATTTCTCCAAACCCACTAGATAACGCTGAAAGCGCTCACAGGCCCAGACTGCAGCCAGGCACTCTTTCTCAATTTGAGCGTATTTTGACTCCGCAGCCGTCAGTGTGCGGGAACAGTAGGCGATGGGCTGTAGTTTGTTGTCATTCAGCTGCAGGAGTGCAGCCCCCAACCCATAACTGCTTGCATCAGCACTAACCACAGTCTTTTTTGAAGGGTCGTAGACCCCAGCACTGGGGCAGACCCCAGCAGTGACTTGGCATGCAGGAACGCTTTTAACTGTGAGGGTCCCCAGACCCAGGCAACATCTTTCTTAAGCAACTCTGTGATAGGGTGTAAAACTGTAGATAAATCTGGAAGAAACTTGCCCACGTAATTTACAAGGCCCAATATCTGTCTCAGCTCATGTACATCAGAAGGGCTTTTCATCTGTTCAATAGCCCGAATTTTCTCGGGGTCCGGCTTGATGCCATCCCCGTTGATGATATGCCCAAAGTAGCATAATTCAGTTTTCCTAAAATGACATTTTTCTTTATTCAGCTTCAGCCCAGACTCTTTGATAGCCTGCAGCACACAACTCAAACGCTGATCATGCTCCTCCACTGTAGACCCATACACTAGAATGTCGTCCATGACGACCGCTGTGCCCACGTGGCCACTCAGGAGAGAACTCATTTCCCTTTGAAAGATTTCAGGAGCGGAGGATATCCCAAAGGGGAGTCTGCAGAAGCAGAACCGACCTACCGGTGTGATAAAGGTAGTCAGTTTGTGGCACTTTGGATCCAGGGGGATCTGCCAAAAGCCGCTAGAAGCGTCTAATGTGGAAAAGAACTTCGCCCCAGCCAACTTCGGGGCTATATCTTCCAATGTCGGCAGCACAAATCTCTCCCTCTTCACTGCCTCATTCAACCTTTTCAGGTCCACACAGATGCGCACCTTTCCGTTTTTCTTTGCAACTGGAACAATGGGGGCACACCAATCAGTTGCTTCAACAACCTCTTCAATAACCCCCATAGACTTCATGCGCATGAGCTCTTTCTCCACTTGAGGCATGAGCGGGAACGGAATTCTACGAGGAGTAGAAATACTGTATGGGACTGCGTCACTTTTAAGTGCTATACGGACAGGTTTGCAGTTCAGTAGGCCCAACTCGCCAAACATATCTTCAGAGATCTCATTCACTCTGGCCACGAGGCCCAAGTCACAGGCTGCTTTTCTGCTCAATAAACTGTTAACACACTGACCTCGGATCACATGCACCCACATGGTGAACTTCCTCTGTTTGTACTCACAGCTGGCAAGAAATTTCCCCACACAATCAATGCGGCCACCAGGACTATGGACATTTGTAGTAACCTTCGCCAGCTGGGGCTGTCGAGGCAGTTTCATAAATTCAGCAAAAGACATTACAGTGATATCTGCTCCTGTGTCAATCTTAAAATCAACTTTGGCTCCCATTACAGTAAAAGTAACTTTCCAATCTTCCTCTGAGCTTGTCCGTTCCACAACAGACCCCACAAAAGACACTTCCTGACCCTCCTGGTCACTGTCCACCTGCATCTCCTTAATGTATTCAGTTTTACACACCACTTCAAAATGGCCTATTCTGTTACATTTTCTGCATCTTTTATCTCTGGCCGGGCATATAGCACTCTGATCATGAGCCCGGTAGCACCGTGTGCATCGGCCATGTTGCGCCCATCCACTTCTAGGCCTTTCCAGTACTTTAGATCTACCGCTCACACTGTGCCTTTCACTAGTAATTTTCCTAGACTGTTGCACTTCATCCACAATACTCTCAGACCTCAGATCAGCACTTTGCTTTTTCACCAGTTCACTCTGGCGGGCCATTCTAATAGCCCCGTCTAACGTTAAATCAGGCTCTAACTGCAGCTTCAGGGAGACTTCAGCATCTGCAATTCCAATAACTATTCTGTCTCTGATTTGCTCTTCTTTAGCAACACCAAACTCACAGAATTCAGCTAATTCATACAGGCTGCGCACAAATGACTCCACAGATTCTCCCACACGCTGATTGCGTTTGTGAAAACAAGCTCTCTCATGAATCACATTTCTTTTGGGCACAAAGTGGGCACTGAGTTTATCCATAACTATATCAAAGTTAACTTCTTCCCCTTCTTGGAAAGTAAAAGCATTGAACACTGGCTCTACATCTTTCCCCATGGAGTATAAAAGAGAATTAACTTGTACTTCACCACTCTCCTTGTTCAGTTTGGATGCAATCCTGAAGCGCTGAAACCGCTGACGCCATATGGGCCAAGCTGCAGGCTGAGAAAAGTCAAAAGGCTCAGGTGGGGTAAACTTTGACATTGCAATCGATCAGGAACAGAAGCGCAGTCCAGAACTTCTGACACCATGTCATGAGATGCAGGACATATGCAGGACACAGCAATGATGGTACAACTCTATTTTTTTGCAGAGCATAACAATACACATCTAGTCAGGTTGATTGTACTAAACTAACTAACTGCGACACAGACACCGGACCTAAGCCCCGCCCACATACTAGTGACATCACATCCTGCTCTCATCACAGGAGTGAAGAAGGGAGCAAGGGAGGGAGTTGAGAGAAAGAAGGGAGGGAGTTGAGGGAGGAAGGGAAAGAAGGGAGAGAGGAAGGGAGGGAAAGAAGAATACACTTTGAAACAATCACTGCCCTTTACATGTAACAACATACAGTAATTACCATTATTCAAGTAATGAAACTTTTTAAGTGTCCATTTACTATTTACTCCATGGGTTCATGAATGCAGAAAAATCTACCTATTAGTAGCTAACATACATTAACACTGAGAGTTTATGATTAGACATCACAAGCTGATCTAAGCAATGCACAGACACATCCAGTCTGTTAGCCGCTAAGACCTGCAATAAGCACTGCGCTCACAGACCCACCACAGCTGATAAGGGGAGGCAGCATATCGGCATAAGGTCTTCTCCTCCAGCCTCACCTTGGAAACATATCCCAGGTCAAGTTTCTCACCAAGAACACTTCCACTGCAAAAATGCTGGTGGCTCTAAATGAAGCAACGGTTTAAAGGAGCACTGCCTGTAAAGAGCGACCTTAATCAGCACATGTGCCGTGTCTTCTCTGTAAAAGCCTGCACTTTATCACTCACTGTACTGTGTGATGGCTTTTAGAGAGAGGATAGGACAGATGTGCTGCCCCTCCCAAATCTGCTACCCTAGGCACCAACCTTTTTGGCCTAGACCATAATACGCCCCTGGTGGATCCGCTTTAGAATTGAGAATACCCTGGAGGGTTCTGAGGGTTTTAACAGTTATTTATGTAATTAGGTGCAAAAGGAATAATCTAGCCACTATATATGGCCTTCAAAAATCTCTCAGAATCCTAGAAGTGCAAATGACCAGTTAGTTTATGTTAATACATTTATGAATTATTAAAATGCTAATGCAGACATTTGCTAAAGTGCAATTCATGGGTAGTATCTGATCTAGCAGTAAAAGTGATCTGGGTTACTTTAAAATAATGCTCACAGCAAGACATGAAATATTGGGGGCAGAGTTAACTGCCGATGTAGATGGTCGCATTCTTACAGAGCTCTTGGCTCCAAATACACTAAAATGGGCCTTATTTCACAGCCCGAAATCACTTAGGGACAAGTCCCAAACCATTATGATATATTCATTACACCAGTCACATATGATATTCCAAGAATGAGTCTGGGAGCATACAAAGCTTTATATCACTTGACTAGATACAGCGAAAGGACAAACCACACAACGTTCAAGACATTGTTGAAGTTCAAGATGGTGGAGACCCTGTGGGATAAGATATTCATTGAACTGTTAGATATCCACTTCTCACAACTAAAGCATGTACTAACAGAGGCATTTGACCAGGTACTACCAACTGTCTCATACTCAGAGCATTCTGAGAAACCACAGAGCCCTGATGAGAATAGTCCCTGTGATCGCCTTGAGCCTTACCTATATGAGACTGGATACAACAGAGCCGTCCTCACACACGATGAACGGAGATTATCTGAGCAAAATACCCTGACACCGGGTTCAGAGGTTACTAATTTAAGTATCGATGTGCTACATTTCACCAAACCGCTGAACTTTACCTGGCACACGCTGGCGCCGTGCTTTGGTCCGTGTTGGCAACATGTGAATTCCCTGATTTCATCTACCCTTCCTCTAGTCTGTGAGTCACGCGGCAATGCGGCAGCAGTAAATAGTGATGATCCCCTCATATCTTCACAACAAGGTTTCAGGAAGCGGCTAATGAAAATACCTTATTGGGATCCCAGAGGTACATGTCGGCCGGTGGCCACCTCTGAAATCTGGTGCGGGGTAATATCAGATATGTAAAGTTATTTATCGCTGCATGATACCCTGTTTGGTTATGATATGAAGTGTCTAGCAAGAACATTATAACTTAATACATGCTGGGCGTACTGTATATGCTAGCCTCAGCATGAACATTACATTTTTGCCTATTTTGGACTTCTTAGCTGTGCCCTAGGTAATTTACTGATAGATATGAAGGCAAAAAGTCAGATTCAGCTTAGTGCCTTTACAAGGGGCGAGTCATCTAACTTTGGACAAAGCATTTTGCTATAAAAACCCATACCAATAGAGATACTATCCCACAAGGCTTTTTAGGGAACACAGAGCAGTGTGGAAGAATTATTAAAGTTGGAGGAGGTTAGGTATGGAAGTACTAGTGATCCTATGCCTTAGGACTCCCAAACACCTCAAGCACATCTGAAAACTTTGCTGAGCCCTAATTATAATAATACTGACTGATTTGAAGCTGGATGAGGGTCTAGACAGCATATTGGCAAATATTTTTTTTTTCAAGTTGTATTCTAATTTTTCTATTTATGCCACTGATAGAATGAATCTAGCACTGCCTCAAAATTACTGTTACTATTTTATGTTAAGCATTTTCTGATTAGTTACACTGGTTTATTGAACAATTGTCTGCTATATATTCATGATCTTGTGCTCTTCTAGGACTATGAACATATAGAGCCTATTCTGCTTCACTTTTATATACTTTAAGACATATGATAGCTATGAACTTGAGAGTTTATTTAGAGCTTGTGTATATCTGCATATACATACATAGTCCACTTCATACTCAATAGGCACTAACAATGCTTTAGAACATGACTAGTATCCCTGGAGCATTTTAAACTATTTTATATTGTATGATACATTGTTCATTCTACCCAGTTTTATTAGACTACACTTGTTATAGTTATCCCTACAAGGTATCTTGTACTTAAATAACTATTGCAATTGATTGCCCCCACTTCCACCATAAAGCAACGTTTTCCTAAAGCTGCTATCTTATGGTAAATATCATTACATACAATGTATAGTTATATCTAATGTACACTTGGTCTGATCATATATTTAGACAACAGGGACCACTAAATCTTAATGTTCAACTACAATCTAATATGACAGCTATAGGTCACTTTTGGCTAAAGGAGAAACCTTTGTTTTCTGTTGGGGGGGTATAGGGCCCGTGACCCTATGACAGAATGATAAGACATGAGATTGCCTCAAGTATATACTATCATACATGAACCCCACATAGTTTCATTATTAAGTTTGATGTCAAGGTTATACTTCAGCTGCAAATTACCTAGTGTATGGTAGTTGGCACTAGATTCTTTATTATATACCTAACCAAGTAACTGTTTATTATTGTACCTAGCTAAATTAGTGCACCAACTAACAGACACAATGCTTTGGATACTAGATGGCTGATGATGTATCTGGTTATGTTGACTTTGTATACCTAAATTTAACTATAGTGACTCTATGCTATTACATTATACTTATTGGTTGTATTGTGCACTACAACCATAAACTCTTTTGGAATTTCTCTCATTCTATAGCTACATATAGTCTTCTTTTTTAAAACCATATAACATAACATTCTATTTGGGTAGGAACAGCTAAATCATTATCAGGATCTTATAAAGTCATGCTAAAGCCTGATTACTCTATAGTGGATTCTCTAAAGTTCTTAAAAGGGCTGAAATATAAATATATAATGTATCCTTGTACCTATCGTTAGCTATGTTTTTATCTGTTTAGAAGGTATACCATATATTGAAAAAGAAAAAAAAACCTAGTGGGTATGCTACTTACTTTACTAAGATTTGAGAATGGATAGTGAGTATGACTAATTTTCTCTTTCTAGGTTACCCGCCTCTTATATTTCACTGATATTTGAACATTATTCGGCGATAACCCAACTTGGTTTCAATTATATAGGTTATATTTAATGTGGCCTATCATTTGATCCGTCCCCCCGGTATAGGTTTACTTTGTAAACTAAGGAAATTATATCCCAGTAACTTAGCCCTAAACTGATATTATAGACATTTTATAATAATTTTACATTTACAGTCCCCTCCCTCTACAAGTTATACTACTATTATATAATTTTTTGTCTACCACGAGTACTATTTCCTCCCCTATATAGTCAATGTCTAGTTTGATGAGACCGAACAGTGGCCTCTATAGTTTAAGGAGGTTAATTTACCTTGGTAATATAATTAAACATGCTAATTAAAAATGGAAAACTTGAGATTCACGATATGCGACTAGAATATACTGTATGTATAGTAGGGCTGTCAAAAATAATCGTATTGACGATGCATCGCGATGCGGTATGAAACGATTCTGCATCAATTCGGTGAGGCGCGAGAATCGATTCACATTACTCACGTGACCCCGCCTCCAGGACAAGTAAGAGAAAGTGCGCAAAAGTGCGCGGTACAGCGTTTTGACGTCATGTCACCCAATAAAGCAACATGGGCGCTCCATGGGCGGTCTCTGGAAGTGCCGAAGTTACGCAGTAGAAGCAGGACTGTTGCCTGAGATTGATGATGGTGATGACGATTCTGACCCTGAGTATACACGGCGGTATACAGTTACACGGCGGGCTCATTTTTATTTTGTAGGAGACAGAGGAGGAGACCTATGGTGAGAAACTAATAACTTATAGCTTAGTTAACCAAAACGTTGTACATTTTGCCAATGCCAATGCCATTGCCTACTTACTGATAGAAAGAGCTTAATAAGGGGTACAATTAATTATCAATACTTAACGTTATGTTACTTCTGACTGAGGCTCAGGCTGCTGCATAATTGAATTGCATATATAAAATGTATTATAATAATTAAATACTATATCTAATCTATCTATCTACATGTTTTTTACATGGATAGTCTGCGGCCCCTCTACAATACAATCAATCTAGATGTTTTTCACATGGATGCCTGGTCTGCAAATATTGAAAATAATATACACTTATATTATATATAATAGTATTTATAATACATTTTATATATGCAATTATGCAATGCAAATGCATGTGCTCTCTTAAAAGATGCCAATCCGAACCCAATCCCTGTTTTATTTATAACAAGGCTAAAAGCTGCATTTTTAAACATACTAAAGTAAAGGCCATAAAACCCAATTTGTGATTCAAGAAAGTGCATGCAATTTTAAACAACTTTCCCTATTATATCATCGCCTCCTCCTTGTGTCGTGCACTTTGCAATGTGTGCAATGCATTGCTATTTCATCAACAAACGATATCTGAGACGTATGAAGCAAATTAAATAATAGAAGTTAGTTATGTTGTTTATTTAAAATTGTATTCTCTATCTAAATCATGAAAGAAAATGTTTGGGTTTCATTGCACCTTTAAGTGTGTAATATATTACAGTAAGTGATGTCCCCTGCAATGCAATTTGTTTTCAAATGTTGGCAAAATGGCAAGTAGTTGAAGTTACTAGTACTAATGTAATGTACTACATTTAAATGTTCTTGTTGATTTTACATTTGCGGCTTGACATTTTGACAACTTAGTGTTTTGTTTTTTTAACACTGACAGAGTTCGACGTTGACAACAACATCATCCGTCACATATGTACATGTCATGCTAAAATGACAGAGGGAGACAAAAAAGATAGAGAGATAAAAAATGCACCTAGCATTTTAAAAGCAAGCATCTGGGCACATTTTGGATTTTATGAACATACTGGAAAGCACGAATTGGACAAGACACACGCGGTTTGTAAAGCCTGTCACACAAAAATGAAATACCTAGGGAATACTACTAACTTGAGAAATCACGTTAGCCGTTTTCACTCTGAGATGCTAACACCTGCCGCCAGTGCCACTGCCAAGGAAATAACAAAACTAGCTGAAGCTCATCAGCCAAGAATTGATGCAATGCTGTCAACTTTGCCGCCCAACTCTGAAAAAGGGAAGAGAATAACCAAAGCTGTGGCAACTTTCATAGCGAAGGACCTACGGCCTTACTCTGTTGTGGAAAACCTTGGGTTTCACAACCTGTTGAAGACGCTAGAGCCACGTTATAAGATCCTGTCACGCAATCACTTTACAGAAAACGTTATACCTGCACTCTACCACGAAAACCAAAGCTCAGGTAATTGCATCAATGAGCCAAGCCAGTCGAGTCGCAATAACGTGTGATTCATGGACTTCAGTCACAACAGAGTCTTATGTTACAGTAACTGCACATTACGTTATCAAAGACAGTCAGATCTTGTTGCATGTGCTGCAAACGAGAGCAGTTTATGAGTCTCACACAGGTTCTCATCTGGCGGAGCTACTGTCTCGTGTTGTGGAAGAATGGCAGCTGTCTGATAAACGATAAATCAGTAGTGCTTGTGACCGACAATGGGTCGAACATGATTGTTGCTGCTCAAGTTGGAAAATTCCCTCATGTAAAATGCTTCACCCATTCACTGAATCTCGCATCCCAGCGGATGCTGAAAGTGGCCACGCTCTCCAGGCTTTTAGGCACAGTGCGACGAATATCAACATTTTTTTACAGCAAACCACTGTCTGAAAGAAAAACAGAAATGTCTTGGCCTGAAGAATCATAAGCTGATAACTGATGTGAAAACAAGGTGGAACAGCTCATATGACATGGTCGAGAGGTTCTTAGAACAGCAACCTGCAATCTGTGCCACATTGTTGTCTCCAGAAGTCAGAAAAAGTGAGTCAGATCTCTGCACTCTCAACGAAACAGATGTGTCAAATGCAGAGGATGCTGTGAGTGCATTAAAGCCAATGAAAGATGCAACCACACTGATATCAGAAGAGCGCAATCCAACTGTGTCTCTCATTGCCCCTCTAAATGTACAACTGCTCCAGAACATGACAGACACGATGGGAGACACATCCATGATCCATGAGATCAAGAATGCCATCAAAACAGATCTCTTGAAGAAGTACAGCAGTGAGGCAGAGAAGAAGATACTTTATACAGCCTCTGCCCTGGATCCTCGTTTTAAGGGACTGCCTTTTATTCTCACAGAGGAGGAGAGATTGGAAATATACAGAGGAGTGACTGAGGAGGCTGCATCCTTGGAGGTAATTTTAATTGCATCATGTTTCTTGAAAAATGTATAAATTGAAAACAAACATAAAACATACCATCCATAACAAAATAGGCTTTGCTAGCAGTAGCTTGCTTAGTAGCTAGTTTAATGAGTACCAGGTTTCAACTTTCCTCCTCCTCCATCCTAATAGATGTGAGCTGTTGCATGCATTTATGCATTACTGTCTGAGCACACATAGCATTAGCTGGCTGGCTGCTAGAGGTAATAATGAATGCTATTTTTTCTATTCTTTTGTTCAAACACAGATTGAGTGTACTAGTACAGTTACATCTAGGAGGACAAACGTGGATGAAGTGCCTGCCACTGCCTGAGGGAAAAGAAACTCTGGAAGAAGAATCACCCATCGAGGAGGATAAGCCTTCTCCTCCCAAAAGAAAGTCCACATCGCTGCTCATGACTTTGCTGGGACAGTCTTTCACTGACACTGAAGGTACAATAGAACCCAAGACCCCCTATGCCAAGGCTGAAGAGGAAATAGAGAAATATTGTAAAGCCCCATCTCTGCCTCTCACTGAAGACCCTTTGAACTGGTGGCATGTACATGACGTCATATTTCCCCTCCTCTCTCATTTGTCAAAGCGATACTTGTGTATCCCAGGTACAAGGGTGTCTGCAGAGCGGGTTTTCTCCACTGCAGGAGATGTGGTAATGGCAAAAAGAAGCACCCTCAAACCAGAGCATGTGGATCAACTAGTGTTCTTACAGAAAAACTTACATATTCCATAATTCTGAGTAGGGATTCAGGTTTATAATATTTAATGTTTTTTGGCACATCCAGAAAGTGCTGTGTGCCCCACTGCAGTGCCCAGTGCAGTATTGTTATTGTTATTTTATATTTGTTAATGTTATAGCTTATAGCTTTTTGAAAAATAAAGCTTAAAACCTTTAGTAAATCTTTGTTGGATCACAAAATATACTAGTACACGACACGACCGACCATGTCACTCACTGTCACAGTCACACACACACAAACAAACAAACAATACAAAAGAAACAACACACAACTGCACACACCTCATGTGTGCGTGTCACCCTTCTTCACCATGATTCACTCTTTTTATGATGTGTGTTTTTTTTTTGTATTGTTTGACTGTGTGTGACTGTGTGTGTGGTGTGTGTGTGTGTTGTGCAACAATATATTTGTGATCCCATAAAGATAATCAAAGTTAGTTAATCTAGTAGTTCAATGCTACTTGTTGTATAATGTATATTACTACTTCTAGTTTTACTGTGATGTTTGCCAATCAGGAAGTGCTCTGTTTTGTAGATGTTGTGCTATTGTTTAAAGCACACCTGTATTGTTTGCAATGCAGTGAGTGCATATTGCATAAGGGATTATTCATACTAAAAATTGTCTATTTTAAATAGACCCTTTAAGAAAGATATCATATGTTTTGTTTATGATCCCAAATGCCATCCCACTCCCAGGCAGATCTGTAGGGGTTAACCTAATATAACCAACCAGTTAACAATAACCACCTCCACCACCACCCGCCAGTCAGCACACCTCTTCTAATAAATCGGATCCTAAACGTGTACTCCAGAGAATTGTTTGTGTGTGTACTGTCTAACTGTCTTTATGAGTGTGTGAGTGTGACTGTGAGTGAGTGCCAGTTTGAATGTTGTTTGTATGTATCTATGAGTGTGTGTGAGACTGAGTGCCTTAACTGCCTTTGAATGTTTTTGTTTGTATGTGTGTCTGTCTATGAGTGTGAGTGAGTGTGGACTGTGTGGCTGACTGGCTGTGGTGCCTTTGAATGTTTTTGTTTGTGTGTGTCCCACTGTCTAGTGTCTGTCTATGAGTGTGCAGAGTGTGAGACCACTGAAGCCAAACCACTATTATTAGGGGAAGGAAAAGCCTTGACAGAATAAATCGTAAATTGAAGCTTAAAACCTTGAGTAAATCTTTATTGGATCACAAATATACTGTAACAGACAGTACACAGCACACACACACACACACAACATGATTTACTCCTTGATGTCTGTGGGCTTTTTTATGTATTGTTTGTTTGTGTGTGACTGTGACTGTGTGTTCAGTGACAGACTCAGTCACTGTTCAGTTGTGTAGTACTGCTTTAACACTAAGTAACTAATAACTAACTATATATTTGTGATCCCATAAAGATAATATAATCATCAAAAAGAAACTAGTTATAGTAGTTCAGTTCAATGCTACTTGCTTTAAATGTCTCTAGTACTACTGTAACTGTGTAAACTAATTGTATATGTCACATGTGTGTGTTGTGTGCACACTCTGTGCTGTGTGTTGTGTTCCAGATTCACGTGATGTTTGTTTGCCACAATTGACAGTCATGAAGGCACAGTGGAGTGCACCTGTAATTTTGTACCGCATATAAGGGATTTATGTTTTGTTTTCTGAGGAGGACAATTTTCACACAAATAAGAAATAAGGTATTATGGTGGTAACTTAAGCTTAACCTATCTATTTTGGTTTTAATTTAATGTCTATTATTATATTATTACTAGGTGAAGACATTAAATTAAAACCAACATAGATAGGTTAGACATTTATTTGTTGTTCATGTTTGTTTACAAGTGTATAGAGTACTATATATAATATACATTTAAATATTTTCTTTTATTGAAGAAGTACACTGCGAGCACTGCACTTTTTACACTACTCTGTAACTACAGTTTGATGCCATAATATTGTTTCCAAACCAATACCAGAATTGCCATTTAGTATTTACTTTTCTATAAACCGTTGTTGTCTGCTGTGTTCAGACTTTGCCACATTGTTTATTTCAATATTTTGACTGCTTGAATTTTTTTTTCTGAAAAATTTAAAAAATGGGCAGAAATAGTGCAGTAATCGTGATGCATCGCGATGCATCGTAGAATCTAATCGAATTGTTACGATGATAATCGTAATCGAATCAAATCGTGAGACAAGTGAAGATGTGCAGCTCTAAGTATAGTATATCTTATGTTTAACCAGACTGTTTTCTTTCTTAAGTTGCTTGAAGAGATATTTTGTCAATATATATTTTGTATACATTGATATGCTATGTACACCTATTTGGAATCTCAATAAAGATACTTTAAGAAAAAAAAGACATGAAATGTTGTTTAAAAATCAATCAATGTATGCATGATACAAAATTAGCATGCAATCAACTTTACTAATTAGCATTAATGACACCCTTGTGTTGTTATTGATTTCAGATACCACCAGAAGTAGTAAGGTATAGTAGGTATTACTCTCCTTCAGTGAAAAAGGTAAATATATAGGCAACCTCTATTATCTCGGCCTAAGGGATTTTTTTTTTTTACATATCCCTTTAAGTTAAAAAGCAGAGAAGAAGAATTAAAATCGAATTACAAAATTACTTTTAGACATTAATAGTTGACCAACCAAATCTTAGTGTAATTAAGCACAAATCGCTTATAATTTGGTACATAAATTCAAATGCATGGTTAGAGTCATTATCTTTATTGAATTCTGGAAAATAGTTTGGTATTTTACTTTATAATTCCACAGAGACTTTGGGGCCTAGTTATCAAGCCGTCAACCTCAAATACGCTGCGTATTCCGCAGCGTATTTGTGGCGAGGCTGATACGCCTTAGTTATCAAAGGCTCGAGACCGGCAAAAGTAGAATTTTGTGACGTAAGCTTCGATCCGCCGGACTCAGTCCGACACAGATCGATTCTTACGTCACTCCAGATGTTCCGCACACAAGTGCGGCACATTCTCACTACTTTTGCTAGCTATCAAAAAACTAGCAGGTACGCTCGGCACTTTTACGGCCCAGCGTACCTGGTTTTCAAAGCGCCAGCCTGGAGGCGGCGGATCCCATAGGAATCAATGGGAGTCTGACCATAGCGAAAGTACAAGTTCGCTGCTGACAGACATCCCATTGATTTCTATGGGAGCTGTCTACACCTAACACCCTAACATGTACCCCGAGTCTAAACACCACTAATCTGACCCCCCTACACCGCCGCAACTAAATAAAGTTATTACCCCCTAAACCGCCGCTCCCGGAGCCCACCGCAAGCTACTCTATACATATTAACCCCTAAACCGCCGCTCCCGGAGCCCACCGCAACTATAATAAATGTATTAACCCCTAAACCGCCGCTCCCTGAACCCGCCGCAACCTATATTAAATGTATTAACCCCTATCCTGCCCCCCCTACACCGTCGCCACCTATAATACATTTATTAACCCCTAATCTGCCCCCCCTACACCGTCGCAACCTATAATAAATTTATTAACCCCTATCCTGCCCCCCACTACGCCGCCGCCACTGTAATAAAATTATTAACCCCTAAACCTAACCCTAACCCTAACACCCCCTAACTTAAATATTAATTAAATAAATCTAAATAAATTAACTCTTATTAACTAAATGAATCCTATTTAAAACTAAATACTTACCTTTAAAATAAACCCTAATATAGCTACAATATAAATAATAATTATATTCTAGCTATCTTAGGATTTATTTTTATTTTACAGGTACCTTTCAATTTATTTTAACCATGTACAATAGCTATTAAATAGTTATTAACTATTTAATAGCTTACCTAGCTAAAATAAAGAGAAATGTACCTGTGAAATAAATCCTAACCTAAGTTACAATTACACCTAACACTACACTATACTTTAATAAATTATTCCTATTTAAAAATAAATACTTACCTGTAAAATAAACCCTAAGATAGCTACAATGTAATTAATAATTATATTATAGCTATCTTAGGATTTATATTTATTTTACAGGTAACTTTGTATTTATTTTAGCTAGTTAGAATAGTTATTAAATAGTTATTAACTATTTAATAACTACCTAGCTAAAAGAAATACAAAATTACCTGTAAAATAAATCCTAACTTAAGTTACAATTAAACCTAATACTACACTATCATTAAATTAACTAAATAAACTACCTACAAAGAACTACAATGAAATACAATTACATAAACTAACTAAAGTACAAAAAATAAAAAAAGCTAAGTTACAAAAAATAAAAAATTAAGTTACAAACATGTTAAAAATATTACAACAATTTTAAGCTACTTACACCTAATCTAAGCCCCCTAATAAAATAACAAACCCCCCCAAAATAAAAAAAATCCCTACCCTATTCTAAATTACATACATTTCAAAGCTCTTTTACCTTACCAGCCCTTAAAAGGGCCATTTGTGGGGGCATGCCCCAAAAAGTTCAGCTCTTTTGCCTGTAAAATAAAAATACAACCCCCCCCCAACATTAAAACCCACCACCCACATACCCCTAATCTAACCCAAACCCCCCTTACAAAAACCTAACACTAATCCCCTGAAGATCATCCTACCTTGAGTCGTCTTCACTCAGCCGAGCCACCGATGGAACTGAAGAGGACATCCGGAGCGGAAGAAGTTAATCCTCCAAGCGGCGCTGAAGAAATCTTCCATCCGATGAAGTCATCATCCAGGCGGCGCTGAAGAAGTCTTCGATCCGGCCGATGTCATCTTCAAAGAGGCGCTGAAGAGGTCTTCTATCCGGGCGAAGTCATCTTCCAAGCCGGGTCTAGAATCTTCCTTCCGCCGACGCGGAACCACCTTCTTCACCGACGGACTACGACGAATGACGGCTCCTTTAAGGGACGTCATCCAAGATGGCGTCCCCTCAATTCCGATTGGCTGATAGGATTCTATCAGCCAATCGGAATTAAGGTAGGAAAATCTGATTGGCTGATGGAATCAGCCAATCAGATTCAAGTTCAATCCGATTGGCTGATCCAATCAGCCAATCAGATTGAGCTCGCATTCTATTGGCTGATCGGAACAGCCAATAGAATGCGAGCTCAATCTGATTGGCTGATTCCATCAGCCAATCAGATTTTCCTACCTTAATTCCGATTGGCTGATAGAATCCTATCAGCCAATCGGAATTGAGGGGACGCCATCTTGGATGACGTCCCTTAAAGGAGCCGTCATTCGTCGTAGTCCGTCGGTGAAGAAGGTGGTTCCGCGTCGGCGGAAGGAAGATTCAAGACCCGGCTTGGAAGATGACTTCGCCCGGATAGAAGACCTCTTCAGCGCCTCTTTGAAGATGACATCGGCCGGATCGAAGACTTCTTCAGCGCCGCCTGGATGATGACTTCATCGGATGGAAGATTTCTTCAGCGCCGCTTGGAGGATTAACTTCTTCCGCTCCGGATGTCCTCTTCAGTTCCATCGGTGGCTCGGCTGAGTGAAGACGACTCAAGGTAGGATGATCTTCAGGGGATTAGTGTTAGGTTTTTGTAAGGGGGGTTTGGGTTAGATTAGGGGTATGTGGGTGGTGGGTTTTAATGTTGGGGGGGGTTGTATTTTTATTTTACAGGCAAAAGAGCTGCACTTTTTGGGGCATGCCCCCACAAATGGCCCTTTTAAGGGCTGGTAAGGTAAAAGAGCTTTGAAATTTATGTAATTTAGAATAGGGTAGGGATTTTTTTTATTTTGGGGGGGTTTGTTATTTTATTAGGGGGCTTAGATTAGGTGTAAGTAGCTTAAAATTGTTGTAATATTTTTAACATGTTTGTAACTTAATTTTTTATTTTTTGTAACTTAGCTTTTTTTATTTTTTGTACTTTAGTTAGTTTATGTAATTGTATTTCATTGTAGTTCTTTGTAGGTAGTTTATTTAGTTAATTTAATGATAGTGTAGTATTAGGTTTAATTGTAACTTAAGTTAGGATTTATTTTAAAGGTAATTTTATATTTCTTTTAGCTAGGTAGTTATTAAATAGTTAATAACTATTTAATAACTATTCTAACTAGCTAAAATAAATACAAAGTTACCTGTAAAATAAATATAAATCCTAAGATAGCTAGAATATAATTATTAATTATATTGTAGCTATCTTAGGGTTTATTTTACAGGTAAGTATTTAGTTTAAATAGGAATAATTTATTAAAGTATAGTGTAGTGTTAGGTGTAATTGTAACTTAGGTTAGGATTTATTTCACAGGTACATTTCTCTTTATTTTAGCTAGGTAAGCTATTAAATAGTTAATAACTATTTAATAGTTATTGTACATGGTTAAAATAAATTGAAAGGTACCTGTAAAATAAAAATAAATCCTAAAATAGCTAGAATATAATTATTATTTATATTGTAGCTATATTAGGGTTTATTTTAAAGGTAAGTATTTAGTTTTAAATAGGATTCATTTAGTTAATAAGAGTTAATTTATTTAGATTTATTTAATTAATATTTAAGTTAGGGGGGCGTTATGGTTAGGGTTAGACTTAGGTTTAGGGGTTAATCATTTTATTACAGTGGCGGCGGCGTAGTGGGGGGCAGGATAGGGGTTAATAAATTTATTATAGGTTGCGGCGGGTTCATGGAGCGGCGGTTTAGGGGTTAAACTATTTATTTAGTTGCGGAGAGGTGCGGGATCAGCAGGATAGGGGTTAATAATTTTATAATAGAGGGCGACGGTATAGGGGGGGCAGGATAGGGGTTACTAGGTATAATGTAGGTGGCAGCGGTGTCCGGGAGCGGCGGTTTAGGGGTTAATACATTTATCAGAGTTGCGGCAGGGTCTAGGAGCGGCGGTTTAGGGGTTAGTAACTTTATTGAGTTGCGGGGGGCTCCGGGGGCGCCGGTATAGGGGGTAGAACAGTGCAGTTTAGTGTGAGTGCTTAGTGACAGGCTAGCAATAAAGCTGGGAAAAAGCCGAAGGGCAGCGAGATCGGATGAGTGATAACTGTCACAGTCCGCTGCTCATCGCCCCGCGGCTTTTTGACAGCTTTATTTGATAACTTAGGCGTATTTTTTCAGGTCCGCGGCGGCGAAGGTAGGCGAGCTTAGGCGGACGTATTGGGCCGGCGAAGCCAGAAAAGTAGACGGCTTGATAACTAGCCCCCTTTAAGTTGAATTGGTTTAAAACAAATACTTATACACTGAAACTGAAAGTAAAGCCGTCACAGTCTTGCCATTGGCCACTTAAACCCATATTGTTTTCCAACATTATTATTATTACTATCATTTATAGTAACATTTGATTAAAAATAACACAATACTAGGGGCCTGAAAAATATGTCACTGTAACCCAAAGAAAAAAATGCCTGATCTGATTGCTCCGATGTATAAAAGCCAGGAAATTCCAATCCTCTCTGAGTTAATACAACAGTGATTTCCAGCAGCATCTGATTTTAGGTATTACAGGGTACAATACAACAGAGCTGGGATAGTGAAAACCTTATTTAATGCAGAGACACAGCATTCCTTTTGTTTTCACTGAGGAAGCCAACAAGGACTGTGTGTGTATGTTGGTCCATGATATATTATAGGTTTTGAATTCATTATTAATTATTAATACATTTAAGGGACAAGTGTAAAAACAATGCTCTAATGTTGTAAAGAGTATTTTATTATTTCATTTTTGTTTGCATAAGTAACTATCGCCTAGATTTAGAGTTTTGTCGGTAACGACCCGCGTAGCTAACGCATGCTTTTTTTCCCCCGCACCTTTTAAATACCGCTGATATTTAGAGTTCACAGAATGGCTGCGTTAGGCTCCAAAAATGGAGCGTAGAGCATAATTTACCGCCACTGCAACTCTCAATACCAGCGGTGCTTACGGACGCGGCCAGCTTCAAAAACGTGCTTGTGCACAATTCCCCCATAGGAAACAATGGGGCAGTTTGAGCTGAAAAAAAACCTAACACCTGCAAAAAAGCAGCGTTAAGCTCCTAACGCAGCCCCATTGTTTCCTATGGGGAAACACTTCCTAAGTCTGCACCTAACACTCTAACATGTACCCCGAGTCTAAACACCCCTAACCTTACACTTTTTAACCCCTAATCTGCCGCTCCGTACACCGCCGCAACCTACATTATACCTATGTACCACTAATCTGCTGCCCCTAACACCGCCGACCCCTATATTATATTTATTAACCCCTAATCTGCCGCCCCCAACATCGCCTCCACCTACCTACAATAATTAACCCCTAATCTGCCGACCGGACCTCACCGCTACTATAATAAATGTATTAACCCCTAAAGCTAAGTCTAACACTAACACCCCCCCCTAACATAAAATAATTTAAATCTAACAAAATAAATTAACTCTTATTAAATAAATTATTCCTATTTAAAGCTAAATACTTACCTGTAAAATAAACCCTAATATAGCTACAATATAAATTATAATTATATTGTAGCTATTTTAGGATTAATATTTATTTTACAGGCAACTTTGTAATTATTTTAACCAGGTACAATAGCTATTAAATAGTTAATAACTATTTAATAGTTACCAAGTTAAAATAATTACAAAATTACCTGTAAAATAAATCCTAACCTAAGTTACAATTAAACCTAACACTACACTATCAATAAATAAATTAAATTAAATACCTACAATTATCAACAATTAAACCTAACACTACACTATCAATAAATTAATTAAATACAATACCTACAAATAAATACAATGAAATAAACTAACTAAAGTACAAAAAATAAAAAAATCTTTACAAACATTAGAAAAATATTACAACAATTTTAAACTAATTACACCTACTCTAAGCCCCCTAATAAAATAACAAAGACCCCCAAAATAAAAAAATGCCCTACCCTATTCTAAAATTAAAATAGAAAAGCTCTTTTACCTTACCAGCCCTGAAAAGGACCCTTTGCGGGGCATGCCCCAAAGAATTCAGCTCTTTTGCCTGTAAAAAAAAAAACATACAATACCCCCCCCAACATTACAACCCACCACCCACATACCCCTAATCTAACCCAAACCCCCTTAAATAAACCTAACACTAAGCCCCTGAAGATCTCCCTACCTTGTCTTCACCACGCCGGGTTCACCGATCGGTCCAGAAGAGCCTCCGATGTCTTGATCCAAGCCCAAGCGGGGGGCTGAAGATGTCCATGATCCGGCTGAAGTCTTCATCCAAGCAGGAGCTGAAGAGGTCCATGATCCGACTGAAGTCTTCTATCAAGCGGCATCTTCAATCTTCTTTCTTCCGGATCCATGTTCATCCCGCCGACGCGGAACATCCATCTTCACCGACGACTTCCCGGCGAATGACGGTTCCTTTAAGGGACGTCATCCAAGATGGCGTCCCTCAAATTCCGATTGGCTGATAGGATTCTATCAGCCAATCAGAATTAAGGTAGGAATGCGAGCTCAATCTGATTGGCTGATTGGATCAGCCAATCGGATTGAACTTGAATCTGATTGGCTGATTCCATCAGCCAATCAGAATCAGAGCAGGCGGACAGGAATTGCCGGAAATCAACCCAATCAAGTACGATCGGGTTGATTGACACCCCCCGATTGGCTGCGAGTCAGCAGGGGGCGGCGTTGCTCTCCGCATTTAGCAAGGTCTTGGGGGACCCGATCCGCACCGTCGGATCAGGTCTGCAAGACCTTTAATAAATATGGGCCTATGTGGCGAATCATGTTGCCAACATCGCTAAATGCAGGCAGCATATGCTGTCGGCATTTAACATTGCACAAGCATTTCTGGTGAAATGCCACCCCCTGCACATTCGCGGCCAATCGGCCACTAGCAGGGGGTGTCAATGATTGCTGTCCGCGAACTGAGAAGTGGCAGACAAGTTAACTAACAGCGGTCTTACGACTGCTGCTTCATAACTTAAGTTTCCGGCAAGCCAGAAACTTTGGGGGTAGATTATAGCATCCGCTGCTTAATAAATCTATCCCTAGGTGTGAGTGGTAGTGCATATGTGCCTGTAGACTGTATGTGCTTCAAATAAAAGTTTCTAAAAACAATGAAATATACAATGGCTGTTTACATTTTGCCACATAGTGACTATTGACACTAGGGACACTAAAATTAAAACTAAACTTTCATGATTCAGATAGAGCATGCAGTTTTAAGAAACTTTCAAATTTACTTCCATTATCAAATTGTGCACAATCTTTTTTATATGCACACTTTCTGATGAACTAGCTACTAATGTGCATATCCAAGAGTCCACTCTGTATATGTATTAGTCTGTAATTGGTTGATGGCTGTCACATAATATAGTGGGAAAGGAAGTAGCAACAATCTTTGAAATTTCTTGTAAAAATCAACTGATAATTTTAAATTCAGAGTAAATGGTGTTGTATTCCCATTTATTGAGCCTTTGGGAATTTTGCAATTCTACTGTAATAAAAAAAATCTTTTAATTTCAGATAATAAGAATGTATTTGTCTTTGGTTTTGAATGCTGATTTCCTAAAAAAAAATATTTTTTTAAATATAAAAACATTAAATTATTTTTGTTTTATTGTGGCAAATGATAAACAGTGCCCAACAGCAAACCAAACCCCCCCCCCCAAAAAAAACCCCGAAAAAAACATCTGTTTGGTTTGCAGACATATAAAAATTGTGTGACAAAGAGAATCATTAAACAATCAGATTTTCTTGTTGGGAGGGTCACATACTATTGGGCAGGGTATTAAAACATAGAATTTGATAGTGTGTCTTTAAGTTTTAATGATGTGTTCATGAATATAAAACATGCTTGCACCAGTGACTTTATGGCTTCTTCTCTGCATAATTAGTGGTATCTGTTTTATGAGCTTACTGTTCTTACCTTGATCTCATGAAAATGTGAAACTGCTATAATAATTTAGGCGACTAGAGAGATTTTCTGCTCTTTCTACTAGTTTGAATAACAAATTACATGTCATAGCTGAGCATATAAAATGAGTTGCTGTTTATAGACAATATTTGCTTTCTGTGAAGATTACAAAGGAAAACAGAAATGCTTGCTATTATTATGGTATTTTGCTATATATTTCTGAATGTTAAATTGACAGTATTCTAAAGCTTGCTATCAGTACAGCTCACATGTTAAGAGAAAGCTTAGTTCCATCACAAATGGAGAGGATGCTAAAGACAAAAATAAATATATTTGTTTTCTAGTCTAGGGAACTTATTCACTAACAGTTGTTTCAGATATAATAATAATAATAATAATAATAATAATAATAATACTTTCTTAAAAATATATATATATTTTTAAAGTGGTGGTTCATTGATTAATAATAAAAATTCAGTCTTAGAAATGGCTTTAGATATTATATTTGTGTGTGTGTTGGTGTGTGTATGTGTGTGTGTGTGTGTGTGTGTGTGTGTATGTGTGTTGGTGTGTGGCTGTAGGTTATAGATCCAGGTAAGAAGAAGCCTTGATACCTGGGCTTATTATCAAAGCCATTGTTCATTATCATCATCATCTTTCAATTTTGCTTTGAAAAATCCTTAACACCCTGAATGAATGTATGCATGATTAAATAATAACAAGAAATAGTGGAGGAACCATTTCTAAAAGCTTGCAGTTGGTTAAGTAGCCACCAAAGTCTGATCGTATACAGATGAAACGCGTAGAGACTGTTTATCCCTACCGGTGTCTCCACCAAGGAGTCCAGTGTACCGCTTGACGGCTGACATGGTGGGAGAGACAATGCGATGATCTGGAGATTGCAAGAACTGGATGGACTTTTTTTACATTGCAAACTTGCATTTTATCTTTTGAAACTAGCCATTTGTGTGAGAGCTTACCATATATTAAATTATATGCAACTGAGTCTGGTTGTGCTTCTATTTCAGCACTTGAATTCCTTTGTAAATTGTTGGTTAATGTGGGAGACATTATTTTACCAATTTATTCACATTAACATCTGGATTAAAAAATTATTAGACGTGCAACTCGTTTATTCTGAAAATTTTGGTTCAGGTTTATCGATCGATTTTCATTGTCAGAATTTTCAGTCACACATAATTTCTGGTTCTCCCATGGATGTCCTTTAGTCCACTTATACACAGTATAATTTACATAGTCCTGTTCATCCCTGTAGATTTCCACTGCTTGCATGCTTGCGTGTAAGCTCCACTTTCTGTGTTTTTAAAAAAAATGTGTGTATATATTATGGTTTTATCAAGATATTGTATAAAGATTATTGTAGTATTTGATAGTTGCTGCTTCTATGATTGATATATATATATATATATATATATAATAGCAATTAATATCCTCCTATAGAGGGAGCTGTACAAGAAATGTACACTTGGTTGGAAAGGGTGAAACATTTCTATGAGTGAGTTTTGGCTCCGTCCAAAATGGGTTTATATTCTGAGGGATATTGTATTGTTGTATCAATGTGATTAAGGTCGGTTAGACCGAAACATTCTTATTGTCATTGTTGTTGTATTTTATGGCTTTGTTTCAATAAACCTTTTGCCTTGAAGATTGAAGGCTTGGTGCTGCTTCTTTTGGAATATTTACTGTGGTATATAGGGGTTGTCTGCAGAACCCTCCAGAATGCACTACATCACACCGTAAGAGGTGTTTGTTAATATTTTTATGTAACCAACTTAAGGAACACTGTCCCCAAATCCTCTTTCCTTTTCACAAGCAAAAGAAAACAGGAAACATTGAAAAGCTGAAGGGACTTGTAAGCAGAACTTGAAGATGAGAACCATTCAATGAACCAGGAACTCAAACTTTATAATTAACTGATGAATAGAGAACAAGAAAAACTACCAGGTTTGCACTGAAACTGTAAATATAATGAATAAAACAGATAAGACTGTAAAAAACAAGAACAATTGTATCACCAGTAATACATTTAGAAATCAACACCATCAACCTGAAAATACGGTATAAAGCATGCTATTCAAAACTTAAACCAAGCAAAACTAAACTTTTTTTTAATTACTGTACTTGAGTTGGAGATAACATTCTTCCTATTTGTCTAATAAAATATAGATTATTTGGTCATTCAAGCTAGAATAATCACAATTGTTGCAAAACATGTTTTTGTTGAAGAGAAAGAAGCAACTGAGGTCATCAAATAAATTTAAAAAAACAATGGAGCCAATAATCATTGTTGCATTGCATTGGTTATGTTACATGAGTTACTCTATGATAGACTCTGATTTATTTAAATTTGCAAGTAAAAAATATAGTAAGTTTAGTAAGATAAATACATAGTAATATTAATGGAAGGCCACAGAGAGACCTAAATTAATATTAGTCAGGTGCGGAATAAGCAGTCAGGCAAATAGGACCTGGACTGAGGGCTGACATCTAGGGGGCCAACAATGGCATCTCCATGGCTCCTGATGGGCTGCCTAAGCTTGCCATTACAGCCAGCTAGTGCAGTAGCTGTGAGATCAGGTTGATCGATGCACTAGTAGTAAAATAGCAGTTAAGTGTGTTTGGGGTGCTGGCCCTGTCTCTAGAGTGGGGGCCCTGTGTCTGTATGGGGTTTTCTGTTGCTCTGGAGGCCTTAGCATGTTGGGTTTGGCCGTGAAGGGTGGGGAGCCTGGAGGGTCTGTCTCTGTGGTGGCTGGCCTTAGAGGTTGGAGCCCTGTTACTGGTTCTTGCGGAAGGGAGACTTATCCCTAGAGGTTGTGGGGCCTGGTGAGGGAAAGTTAGGGCAAGGCCATGCTCATTAACATAATTTGCATACAACTGGTGGGGTGGTTGGTATAAGATGTGGGGGCCCCTCCCTAATTTTTGCCTGGGGCCCTGGTTGGTCTCAGTCCATCCTTAATATGTTATTTAGTGAGGGGGGAAAAAGAAAAAAGTAACATATCTTTAAAATGTTTTGTATTTGTAGTTTGTGAAAAATACAAGTGATTGATATCAAGAATCATACATTTCAGAAACAAATTATGTCAATATTGTAAAGAATAGAAATCTTTTGTTTAAATTTAAAAATTTACATTTATTATTTTAAACAGTTCTTAATCAATATTTTATTATATTTAGTTACTAGGAAAGGCTAGCTCATGCACAATTACTGGGGAAATAAGAGCAATTGATGGGGAATTAGACTTTATAAATGTAAATTTAATGTAATAAACATGTATGATGTGTTTTAAAACAAAACACTGTAGGCTAGATTACAAATGAAGCACAATCAATAGCCCACGGTGCATTTGTTTTGTGTGACCACTACTACCTTAGCTTTCCATTAAAGGTATAGAGCACCCTATGCTTTTAATGGAAAGCTCTGGGAGCAGTGGGTCAAGTGTTGCTGAACGCAATCCAAAATACCACTATAAAATTTAGCACCTTTTAAGACTTGAAGCAAAGCATTTATATTAATAGTGTAGCATAAAATTACACAAAGAACTCCAATACTTATGCATCATTAACTTAGCACACACTCAGCTAAGCACTTGAGCAATATCCAACATGAATTTTACTTCTTTCCGCTATCCAACATGCAGATGTTAGTGCACCATAGACTCACGCTCAAGCAATAACTTTGGATGTGTAATATGACTGTAAAAATAGAAGTCAAGTTTTAAGAGCAAACGAAGAGCACCCTTAACAGTATAAAAAAACCTTTTTGTTTACTGTACACATTAAAACAACACAAAATATGCAGATAAGTATACAGTGTAAGCTGACGAGAAAGAAATGGAGATGCAAGTTGGTTAATGGACCTGCCAGCTGAATGAGTGGAACTCAATAAGAAGTGCTTGGTAACAAAGGGGTGATCCCAAGGACTGGATAGAGGGTTGCACACCGGAGTGTTTGCATCAAGGCTACTAACCTATCCAGGTACTGCACAAGACATTCTGTCATTAAGCTTACCTATTTATTAGCATTTCAGTGTCTCAAGGAGATTTATATTGACTTCTTGTTGGTATTTACATATATAAATTTTTTATGCACATTTTGGAGGGGTTTTATATATATTTTACTTATATGCACAACAATAGAAGCTCTATTGGTTGAGCTTGAGCAATGTTAATGCAGAATAGCACTAATCTTTTTGCGCTCCACTTTTTATCTAGGATTGTATATTAAAATATTTAAACATAAAATCTATATATTTTCTTACATAAAAAGCCCCTTCCCTTATCTGCCCACAGAAGTAATCATGCATCTTCAGACAATAATAGATAGTTTTCTTAATGTAGAAATGTGCATGGACATGCATTGCCATACATTGTGTAAGGACATACACTGTCTTGGAAGGCTGTATAGATTTGTACATTTTGGATGAGTGACATTCCCATGACAAATCACACCCTTATTCTTATGGATGTTTATAGACTAAATAATGTCCTATTTTATTCAATGCATATCTATTAGTTTAATAGAATATTATTTCACCTGGTAAAATACATCATATATGTTCATTTCCAATTCTGCACCTAGATAGACAATACAACAGCTTATTTTACTTTTATTTGGGCTTTTATCCCCTGCTGCAATCTGTTAACATCTGAAGTTTTAAATAATGAAACTAGAGGAGTTACACTTCATAAAATATTTCCTTTTTATTGGTCTTTTCCTGCTGTATCCAGTTTACAGGTTTCATGATTAAATCCATTTGTGACATGTTATCCTTCTATCCATTAGATTTGCTGCTAACCACAAATCATACTCTGAAGAGAACAGACAGTGTTTAATCTGCTCAGTTTTAGAAATTATGTTCATGTGAGATTTCTTGTGGACATTCAGTTTTATCATAATTAGCAACATCAACCTCAATATCAGTTATTTCCAAACCTGATTTTTGTTATCTTAGTATTTAAGCTCCTTAGAAGGCACTAGCAGGCACCATTAGCAGACACATCAAATAATTATTGTTCTAATTTACCTGATTTATATGATATAGAGCATTAATGATCTCTGTTCTGTTGAGAATATGTCTCGATTTTGCTTGACTCATGTTTAGCAGGTGAGAGTATTGGATTAGTTCTGACTTTCACTGACATAAAGGACTATTCTACCATCAATACATACAAGGTCAGAACTAACCCACTAATGGAACCAGTGGAGCAATAATATGTATATTAAGGGAGGGCATGGCTCTCTGTTTGCCCTCTATTACTAAGGAGGCCAAGAGATAAGATCTTTTTTGCTGCCCAGAAAAGAAAGAAAATGTATGCAAACCCCTATGTGTTCCAGTCATTAGATTCTGCAAAAGCTTGACAATAAGCATTAGTATGTTGCATGTTGTGCATCTAAGACTGCTGACTCCACAAACATTACAGATTGCACTAGATCTAGTACAATCACTCAATCCTTTTATCGTACTTCAGGTAGGGACAAATTACAATTCATATATATATATATATTTGAATAAGGTTCTAGTGATCTTTAATTAATACTAACTTATAGATAAGATAAGATGCTGCCTACAACAGCTATTTGCTTGTGAAAAATAATACAGTTTTATCATAATATTAGTTGATAGATAAATATATTTTCTAGGATTTATACATTGTGAGTATGATATATTTAAAGTATTACGTGTTAAAAACCTACATTGTTTTCAGAAATGTAGCATACCACATGCTAGCCAAGCTATGGATCATTACAATCACTGAAAATATTTTGTAAAGGATTTAAATTTCAATCAGTCAATGATGCACATTTATAAGGATATGATTAATTTTAAGTACCCTTTATTTAACCATTGACATACACTTCACAAATGTAAATAAAAGAATGTTACTTAGAACAATAAAACTATTTAACCCCTTGGTAACAAATACAGCTAAAACAATATCATCATGAGGTTAACAAACATAAAATATTAATCTGTCATTTGTGGTGCAGGGCTTTTGCACATAACATGCCATACACAATTTCTTAGATGGCCATATGCTTGTGTCATTTATGGATGCTTTAGATCTCCAATCATTCTGTGGTGTGTTATACATTGTTGCATAAACCAGATTGTGTAGGGGTGGAATATAACATTTCAATTTATTATCATATATAAATTTTAGTTAAACATATATCACTAAATAACTTTAAAACTGAAAGGAACCTATTCCAATATTCCAATACAAGTAACTTTTATAGATTATCATGTGGTTGTTCAAATCCAAGTCTATTGAAATCCTTTAGAATCCATTATAAAACTATTCTATAGTTTTTTAAGGGCTTTGGACTACATGACCTTCACAGGTACCTGCAATAAGAGAAATTTACAACAGTATTTCAATTAAAGATAAATCCCTTTACAAGTATATTTTTACATTATCTTTGGAGTTTTGTATGTACTATACAATGATCTTTAGTGTTTTATTGTTTTCACAGAGGCTGCTTTTTCCCCTCATCTTTTTCCCCACAATAAATTATTTTGAGACTGGTGTGAGTACCCTTTACCAGCTTCTGTACATATCAAGTAGAGATCTATCATGTACTGATGAGCTCTAACAAAACACAAATAGCTGTACATATGTGACAGCTTGCTTGGCCTGCCTATCCCCGCTATACTTTAAAGTTACCTAAAGTAAAACTAAACTTGCATGAGGGAATATTGGTTTATATCAAACTTTGACAGCAAAAAGTTGAAGCGTTGATGAGAATATTTAAATGTCCTTAACCAGAATCCCCTGCCTCAGTGGAAACACTGATATCTGAGGTTTTCTTTGGAGGGATGTGAATATGTGCTATACAATGATCTGCTGGGTGTCAGCAGCAACCTAAAAAAAACCCAGAAAAAATGAAGAAAGGCTTTTATTTTTTACCCAGTCGAAATATAATAAAATCTGAAGTAATGTAAAAAATCCCTATATATTTTTCCACGTGTCCCTATAATTTACAAATCTGCATTTTGTATTATTAATCATTTTCTTCACTGATTACTGTTTGTGTTGCTCTTTGATCTTATTTTTCTTTTACTTTCTATTTTCTGCTGAAGGCCTGTGAATTCTCTCTGTTGTCTGTCATCACTCTTTCACTATAAAAGTCCTCAATGACTATCCTTCCCTATTTTCCCAGTGCAATTGTAGCCTTATAGCATGCATTTGAAAAAAAGAAAATGACAAATATTTTTTGACATGTTGTGTAATTTCTAGTCTAGTCATTGCAGTTTAATGTTTTTACTCCAAGAGAATTTACAAAAGTCAGTGACTCTGTATATAAAAAAGTAATGCAAGAAGCAGTTTAGATCAATGTAGATTTGTATTATTTTTTATCTGTTCTGTAGAAGGTTACCTATTTTTAATGATATTTGAATGTTTATTCAATAGTAATGGTTCATACAGGTATGCAGATATTACATATTCAACTTGATTTTGTAATTCACTTATGAATGCCCCACAACATTGAATGATATAAAATGGTTGCATGTTTCACACTTTAAAATTAATTTAAAGGTTCTTAATTACCAGCTATCTATAACAATGATATATATATATTTTATAAATGTACCAATGCTCATTATAATTATTTGGGGAATCTTCACCTGTTGAAATGACATTTGTTAAAGGGATTATAAAGTCAAAATTAAACATTCAAGGTTTAGATAGAACATGCAAATTTAATAGACTTTATCATTTTCTTCCATTATCAAATTGTGCACAGTTGTTTTTGAGGCACCAACTCCTTCTGAACATGTGCAAGGTTTCACAGTGTATATGTATATGAGTCTGAGAATAGCTAGTGGCTGTAACATGATACGGGAGCTGGTAAATTGAAGTACATTTTGAAATGTCTTACTGCTATTGTTTAATTATGCACCTATTTATTATGTAATTCTACTGAATTTAATACTCCTTTACAGCTAAAAGTTTTTCAGCTTAACTTAAAAGGAATTCAAAATAACAAATTCCAAAAGCCTGCCAAAATAAAATTAACAGTTCAAATCAAAATAGCATTTAACAGAAGAACTTCTAAAATAATGTGACTACCATGGTCTAAAACAATGCTCTTGGCCATAATCATAGTCTACCATGCAAGTCTGGTTTAAAATAACCTGACCCTGGTTAAAGATTGGTTGCATAAAAATAAAATTATTAGTCATTTATGACCTGAGTCTACAGCCTGGTTAATTCAAGTTAATACATTAGCAGGAAATACCCATAAACCAATGGCAATTAAAAGAGAGCACATATCAGCCAATGAGCATTAGTAGAGAGTTACTATTAGTAAGAAATTCAAAACTGATACAGATTTCTTAGTTTAAATTTAAATTTAAAGAACTTTTACCACACATTTATTTCATGAAAAGAAAGAGCATTTTTATAAGCTTTTTACAGAAAAAAAATGTGAGTTAAGAATCTCTTCAATCAGTTTTGGAATAAAATGAAGAAACAATAAATTATATAGTAAATGAGATAAAATTACTTTTTAGCCAACAAGTGATATTTGGTTTGATGTTACACAAGAAAAACACACACACACACACACACACACACATATATATATATATATATATATATATATATATATATATATATATATATACACAGTATGTGGCTGCTTCCTCTGCCCCTCTAATATTTTCTGTTAGTCTTCTGTGCCATAGGGCCTGATGATCTAAACCTTGCCAGATCAGACTTTTTTTTTCTTGTCGACCCTCCCAGGAGCTGCCCTGGTGAAATAATCGTAAAAAAGGTGCAGTCCCTGAGACTGACGAGATGTCTCCTATTTAAAGTAATGGAGCTCGCTGGAAAGGGGCACTTCGCTCTGTAAAGCAAAGGTAGCAGTGAGCAGGGGACGCACTTTAAAAGTAAATCCTGCAGCCAATAAAAATCACATCACGTTGCTCTTTGCATATAGCATCTTACATTCGCCTATATGTTCATATGCATTTGTTTTTCTATTAGGGTTATAAGTATTTTGAGTGTTTTGAGAAAAGCTCGCCATCTTTTAGTTTGCAAGAAAAAACTGTAAGACCTGTAGCGTGAAAATCTTTACAGAACTATGCTGGGATTAGAGAGACATTTTCATAAAGGCCCATGGAATGCCCATGTTCAGCCCATTTTACAAAAAATGTGACGCTTTGTATTTTGTACTTATAAGTACGAATTTCTGTGTGTTTTGTTCGCATCCAGTGTACTTAAATTATGTTTTATGCTGTGCACATTCAATACGATTTATTCCTGTGTAATATACATTAAAATTTTATGTTATTGATAAAATACCATATTTGATAAAGAATTTTGTTAAGATTTTTGATGCACCTTAACGATATAATTTGTTCCTTCGTATTTTTTGTGTGAATGGTTCAATTGTTCATTTTGTAAGATTTTTAAAATACAAATTTTATTGTGCAGTTTTGTAATGTATGCATCGTCTTCCAATACGAAAATGCAATATATGCCCCTTAGCAAGACCACCAGGAAAATAGAAAGGCTGGTGAGGATTCTTTAATAATTTTACCGGCCCAGCGACCTTTAGATTATCGGGCTCATAGAGAGAATCCATGAGGAATCAGAGCACATGAGTGGCTCAGCCTCTAGTCCATTTTTTTCCTTTTTTGCTGAAGGACAAGCATTTTGATAGGAGATTCACAAAAACATTACCAAAAAAATAAAAAAGTTGTTTATCAAAGGGTGGTCAGAGCAACAATGCTAGCAATAAAGAACAAGAACAATTATCAGGCAGAAAAAGGAGTAAGAGGGTTAATGAATGAAAGTTATACTAAAAAATAACACGTATTATTATTATTGGTTATTTGTAGAGTGCCAACAGATTCCGCAGCACTATAAACAAAAGCGGATTACAACAAAACATTTATAGGGATCAAACGGGTAAAGGGCCCTGCCAAGAGTCGCACTGTTGTAGTCAGCTCTTAAGAAGGTGATCTACAAACAGCTGGACACTTAGGATTACATGCTAAGGGGGTTCAGGGGATAGCAATGGAGGAGAGGAACTGGTATAAAGAAAGGTTAGTGTAGGTTGCATGCATCCCTGATCAGTAGAGTCTTTAGGGAGCGCTTGAAGCTTTCAAAACTAGGGGAGAGTCAGAGAGTTCCACAAGATGGGAGCCAGTCTGGAGAAGTCCTGTAAATGGGAGTGTGAGGAGGTAACAAGAGAGGAGGAGAGTAGAAGGTAATGAGCAGGACAAAGGGCATGGGAGGGAAAGTATCTGGAGATAAGTTCTGAGATATAGGGGGGAGCAGTGCAGTTGAGGGCTTTGTATGTCGAGACAGGAAAGGATGAGAGAGTGGATTAAAATCTTAGTTCTATCTTGTGTAAAGAAGAGTCAAATTTTAGAGATGTTTTAAAGGTGAAAGCGGCAGGCTATATTCAAGGACTGAATGTGAAGAGTGAAAGAAAGATCTGAGTCAAATGTGACCCCAAGACATCGGGCATGCAGGGTAGGGGTAATGATGGAGTTGTCGACAGTTATAGAGAGATTAGGGGTGGAGATTTTGGAAGAAGGGGGGAAATAAGGAGCTCAGTTTTGGAGAGATTTAGCTTGAGGTAGTGAGAGGACATCCAGGAAGAGATGTGAGAAAGACAGTGACACAGGTTAGCAAGGAAGGAGATAGGTCTGGTGCAGAGAAGTAGATTTGGGTGTCATCAGCATACAAATGATATTGGAAACCGTGGGACTTAAAGTGAATGTAAATTTTGATAATAAAGTGCCCGGTTTTTAAAAATTCAATTAAAAACAGGGGCACTTTAATTCATGAAAATTTACATTTCACTTGTGTTGTGAAAATACTTACCTTTTAATCTTGACAGCCACTCCAGCTTCCCCCAGTCATCGCAAGCCTCTTCCTATGTCAGAAATGACGGATTGGTCATCCTCCAATCACGGCTTCCCCCCAGGGGAATCAGTGTCTGATTCAACAATGTGATTGGAGGAAGCCGGATTCCTCATTTCAGACCCAGGAAGAGGCTTTGTGATGGGTGGAGGAAGCGATGCAGCGACTGTCAAGATTAAAAGGTATTTTTACAACACGAGTGAAATGTAAATTTTGATGAATTAAAGTGACCCTGTCTTTAATCTGATTTTTAAAAACCGGGCACTTTATCATCAAAATTTACATTCACTTTAATTAGGGAACCTAATGATGATGTGTAGATTGAGAAGAGAAGGGGACCGAGGACAGAGCCTTGTGGTACCCCGACAGAAAGTGGCGATGGGGCAGAGGAGGCCCCAGAGAAGGCTATACTAAAGGTACGGTTTGACAGGTAGGAAGAGAACCATGTGAGGGCTGTGTCACATATGCCAAAGGATTGGAGGGTTTGGAGCAAAAGAGGGTGGTCAACAGTATCAAAGGCTGTGGACAGATCAAGGAGGATAAGCAGAGAGAAGTGGGCTTTTGATTTTGCTGAAAGTAGGTCGTTGGTAACCTTAATGAGTGCTGTCTCTGTGGAGTGATGGGGACGAAATCCAGCAGTTGGTCAAGGAGGGAGTTTAATGTAAGGAAATGGGATAGGCATGCATAAACTAGCTTTTCAAGAAGTTTTGAGGCAAGAGGGAGGAGGGAAATAGGGTGGTAGTTGGATGGGGAGGTTGGATCAAGGGAAGGTTTTTTCAGGATAGGTGTGACCAGTGCATGTTTCAGAAATGAAGGAAATATACCGGTGCTGAGGGAGGGGTTGAAAAAGTGTGTGAGTATAGGAGTAAGGTTAGAAGAGAGGGAGGGGAGTAGCTGTGAGGGGATAGGGTCAAGTGGACAGGTAGTGAGGTGAGAGCACAGTATAAGTGCAGAAACTTCTTCCTCAGTAACAGGGGAGAAAGAGCTAAGTTTATGGCTATGTGGGTTGTGGTTGATTGCAAGCGTTTGAGGGGTTGAGAGAATGGAAGTATGTTGAGAGCTGATTTTGTTTCTGATGGAGTCAATTTTGTTATTGAAGTGGCTGGCAAAGTCTTGAGCTGACAGAGAAGTTGTATTAGGAGGTGGGGGTGGGCAGAGAAGAGTATTGAATGTCAAGAACAGATGTTTTGGGTTGGAAGAAAGATTAGAGATAAGAGTAGAGAAGTAATGTTGCTTATAGAGATTAAGGGCAGAATAGTAAGAGTTCAAGATGAATTTGTAATGAAGAAAATCAGCTAAACGCTGAGATTTTCTCCAGTGCTGCTCAGCAGTGCGGGAACATCTGCGTAGGTTCTGTGTCAGAGGAGTATGCCAGGGCTGAGGATGAGTGTGTGATTTCCGAGCTGTGGTAAGAGGGGCCAGATTCTCAAGGACAGATGTAAGGGTGGAAGTAGTAGATAGATTGGTCATGGCAGGAAAAGGAGGAGAAGTATGAGAGGAAAGGTTTTACAATGGTTCTTTGTTTTTACGGCAACTTTACCATCACTTTAATAATATGCCAGCAAATTGGAGCAATGCAATTCCTTTTAATTATATGAATGCAAAAACAAGACTGATTACACCCTTTATCTAGTGTGAGCTTTAAGAATGACATATCTAAATATTAGCTGCAATGTTTATGCTTAACTTAACTAAACATGTCTCATATTTGCTGTACTGTGAGTAACGCAAGAGTGTTTTGGTTTGGCCTCAACTAAAGGTCACACGGACAACAGTTATAAAATGTGCACATGGCTGCCTTAATATTACAAACAATAAAGAAAGAAGCTCACATTTAAATAACACAATTCAGTAACAGGTTCTAATCTAAATTATAATAAAGATTCTTTTAACCCATCTAGGAATTTCACAGAACCAAAAGAGCCATACAGCTCTATATTTTTTGGTGTCCCTGAATTAACAAATGATTTTCTAAAACTCTCTGCTGGGGCATGGATTTCTAAAATGATCAGTGCTATGAGATATTTTAATGCATTAACTAAAGGCAAATTTAGCTTTAATTTCAATGGGCATACCTTAGATATCTGTATGTGAAGGAGAGACACTTGCATTACTCATTAAGGGCTAGATTACAAGTAGGGCGCTAACAGTTGCATGCAAGCGAAAAGGGGTTTATTGCAGCTTTTTGCACACATCAGAAGTAGAGAGAATATTACAAATTGAAAGTAAACATGTTCGTATATATATCTGTATATATCTATACCTATTTCTAATTATATTTATTTATATATATATATATATATATATATACAGTATATATATATATATATATATATATATATATATATATTTATATATTTATTACCAAAAAACATCATATATAATATATATATATATATATATATATATATATATATATATATATATATATAAATTTGTATTTAATGATAAATAGAATTTATTCTTTTAAGTGAAGAACAGTAATGTGAAATATTAATATTTCATATAAAAATGTGTCCCACTGTATAGAAGGTAAAGGTGCCAGTTCAGGCTTCCATCCAAATGTTTAAAACCACATCAAGGATTATCTCTTCTCCAAATGTAAATCAAAGATACTGCAAAAGAATAAAAAGAGAAGGCGATCCAATGATATAGTATTTCACTGCTCTACTCCACCACACACAGCTTCTCATACACGAGGAAGAATACTCACAATGTGAAGATTTCATGTCGGGTTAGCGCACTTGTTCGGTGTTCCCACTTTTTGAGCTCCATTGTCAAGTCTATGGCGGAATACATTCTGCTTTTTTTGCGTGTCGGGTTAACTCTCGTGCGCTACCCGACATCTGCAAAAAGCTTACTTCTAGCGGAATTAGCGTGGGAGCAATGAATTGTGCTACACTCGTAATCTACCCCTAAAACTGTTTTGAAAACATATTGAAAGTTCAATGTAAAAACTACAACCAATTTACAAATTAAAAATCATATTAAGAATCCACATAAAAAAATGAATTTGAAAAATATTCAGAAAAATTTGAATTTTATTTGAAATATGATTAAAATATGCATTAAAATATTGTATGTAAATGTATCTAATGTACAATGTAAATTAAAAACATGATGTTAAAAATGTACTAAAATGTACTAAAATGAACAAAATTCAGTGAATTGTTATTGTAAATAAGAGTCACATCTTTGGCAAGTGGGCTGAACAGAAGCTTTCCTTTTGAGTGTTAGATATTTTCTCAAAGGTCTCATCATATTCTATAAGTATATTACCCCTGTAGGTCTCACTGTTTTATCCCTCCAAAGTATACTGGCACCCAAAATATGCAACACACTGAATGTAATATAGAAGGATATGCAAGGAATAGTATGCTGAAATCAGCACCAATTGATTTATATGTGTTATTTAAATATTGCTATCAGTGATGGGCACTGTCTGTCACCTTTGCTCTATCCTGCAACATTCCTCATCTTGTGAAAGAGCAACACACTAAGATCTGTATTTGCACAGAATTACACCTTGCAGCTGCCATTTTTTGCATTTGGATCTGCCTGAAATAGAGAAATGCACATGTCTAGTTTTTAGGGATTGACAGATTTTTTTTTTTTTATAGTCGCTAGTAGCTTTTACTGTACTGTACTGTACTGGTTTAGTTCTAATATTGCGACCACACTGTACCAAATTTGTTGTATATTAATAACATATTTGTTACATTGCAGCTGCATATTAGAAGTGAACCCATTAAGTACTTGCACTATACCAAACATGTTTTTAAAATAGATAATAGTGCACTTGCATTATTAGAAATGTATCAAAGTAAGTTTACACAGTACAATACCAAGTTAAAAATAAACTTACTGTTGTAAAACTAAAAAGCCATGGCTACTGTTTTTATGACATATTAATATATTGCACACAAAATATACCTAATAAAAAAAGAGCACACAAAAAGTTAAAAGTATTTATTTATATAACATAGTAACTAGCGGCTAGATTTAGAGTTTGGCGTTAGCCATCAAAACCAGCGTTAGAGGTTCCTAACGCTGGTTTTGGGCTACCGCTGGTATTTGGAGTCAGTCATTAAAGGGTCTAACGTTCACTTTCCAGCCGCGACTTTTCCATACCGCAGATCCCCTTACGTCAATTGCGTATCCTATCTTTTCAATAAGATCTTTCTAACGCCGGTATTTAGAGTCGTGGCTGAAGTGAGCGTTAGAAATCTAACGACAAAACTCCAGCCGCAGAAAAAAAACAGGAGTTAAGAGCTTTCTGGGCTAACGCCAGTTCATAAAGCTCTTAACTACTGTGCTCTAAAGTACACTAACACCCATAAACTACCTATGTACCCCTAAACCGAGGCCCCCCCACATCGCCGCCACTGTAATAATTTTTTTTAACCCCTAATCTGCCAACCGCACACCGCCGCAACCTACGTTATCCCTATGTACCCCTAATCTGCTGCCCCTAACACCGCCGACCCCTAAATTATATTTATTAACCCCTAATCTGCCGCCCCCAACGTCGCCTCCACCTTACCTACAATTATTAACCCCTAATCTGCCAACCGTACCTCACCACCACTATAATAAATGTATTAACCCATAATCCGCCTAACTCCTGCCTCAATAACCCTATAATAAATAGTATTAACCCCTAATCTGCCCTCCCTAACATCGCCGACACCTAACTTCAAGTATTAACCCCTAATCTGCCGACCGGACCTCACCGCTACTCTAATAAATTTATTAACCCCTAAAGCTAAGTCTAACCCTACCCCTAACACCCCCCTAAGTTAAATATAATTTAAATCTAACTAAATAAATTAACTCTTATTAAATAAATTATTCCTATTTAAAGCTAAATACTTACCTGTAAATAAACCCTAATATAGCTACAATATAAATTATAATTATATTGTAGCTATTTTAGGGTTTATATTTATTTTACAGGCAACTTTGTATTTATTTTAACCAGGTACAATAGCTATTAAATAGTTAATAACTATTTAATGGCTACCTAGTTAAAATAATTACAAAATTACCTGTAAAATAAATCCTAACCTAAGTTACAATTAAACCTAACACTACACTATCAATACATTAATTAAATAAAATACCTACAATTATCTACAATTAAACCTAACACTACACTATCAAAAAATAAATTAAATTAAATACCTACAATTATCTACAATTAAACCTAACACTACACTATCAATAAATAAATTAAATAAAATACCTACAAATAAATACAATTAAATAAACTAACTAAAGTACAAAAAATAAAAAAGCTAAGTTACAAAAAATAAAAAAATTAATTACAAACATAATAAAAATATTACAACAATTTTAAGCTAATTACACCTACTCTAAGCCCCCTAATAAAATAACAAAGCCCCCCAAAATAAAAAAATGCCCTACCCTATTCTAAAATTAAAATAGAAAAGCTCTTTTACCTTACCAGCCCTTAAAAGGGCCTTTTGCGGGGCATACCCCAAAGAATTCAGCTCTTTTGCCTGTAAAAAAAAACATACAATACCCCCCCCCCAACATTACAACACACGCCCCTGAAGATCTTCCTACCTTGTCTTCACCATGCCAGGTATCACCGATTGCTCCAGGATCCGAAATCTTCATCCAAGCCCAAGCGGGGGCTGGAGATCCATCATCCGGCTGAAGTCTTCTATCAAGCAACGGCTGAAGAGGTCCAGAAGAGGCTCCAAAGTCTTCCTCCTATCCGGGCAGAAGAGTAGATCCGGACCAGCAACCATCTTCTTCCAAGCGGTCACAAGCAGCTCCATGTTGAAGACCTCCGGCGCGGATCCATCCTCTTCTTGCGACGTCCTAAGTCCGAATGAAGGTTCCTTTAAATGACGTCATCCAAGATGGCGTCCCTCGAATTCTGAATGGCTGATAGGATTCTATCAGCCAATCGGAATTAAGGTAGGGAAAGTCTGATTGGCGGATTGAATCAGCCAATCAAATTCAAGTTCAATCCGATCAGCAGATTAGGGGTTAATAATTGTAGGTAGGTGGAGGCGACGTTGTGGGGGGCAGATTAGGGGTTAATAAATATAATATAGGGGTCGGCGGTGTTATGGGCAGCAGATTAGGGGTACATAGGGATAATGTAGGTTGCGGCGGTGTACGGAGCAGCAGATTAGGGGTTAATAATAATATGCAGGGGTCAGCGATAGCGGGGGCGGCAGATTAGAGGTTAATAAGTGTAAGGTTAGGGGTGTTTAGACTCGGGGTACATGTTAGGGTGTAAGGTGCAGACTTAGGAAGTGTTTCCCCATAGGAAACAATGGGGCTGTGTTAGGAGCTTAACGCTGCTTTTTTGCAGGTGTTAGGTTTTTTTTCAGCTCAAACTGCCCCATTGTTTCCTATGGAGATATCGTGCACGAGCACGTTTTTGAAGCTGACCGCGTCCGTAAGCACTGCTAGTATCGAGAGTTGCAGTGGCGGTAAATTATGCTCTACGCTCCTTTTTTGGAGCCTAACGCACTGAAAACGCAGCCATTCTGTGAACTCTAAATACCAGCGGTATTTAAAAGGTGCGGGGAAAAAAAAGCATGCGTTAGCTACGCGGGTCGTTACTGACAAAACTCTAAATCTAGCCGATAGTAAATAGTAGATGAGGTAAAAAAAAGACAGAAGTCCATCGATTTCAACCTAAACAAATCTTAATATACTTACAAAAAAAATCTTGTTGAGCTTAAATAAATCCTGTCATAAAAGGTGATACCTTTAAACACAAGTAATCATATCCCTGAATTCTGTTTCTAGCCAGAAATGTATCGAAACCATTTTTAAATGTATTTAAGGTATTGGCATTTACTACCTCCTTAGGTAATGAGTTCCACAATTTTATTGCTCTTACAGTGAAAAAACATTTATGATTACTCTCCTTTCCAACAGCCTTAAGTTGGGACCTCTTGTCCAAACGTACTTTAAATACATAATACAGTATTTTTCAGTGTAATACATACTGTACAAACAACAAATTATACACACATGTACAACACATCCACACCCCCCCCAGGTCCTATAGGTTTATTATTAATGTCCTTGTTTCACAATTGTAGTGTAAGAATAGAGGTTCAGCTTCCGTTGACACTTAATTTAAATTGTATTGTCATTAAATACAGTCTAAAGGGATAATTTACACTACTTTGCTGTAGATGGTGATGCTGCTTTTAACATTCTGCCAGTGTCAGAGAAGCATCGCCTCCCACAGCAAAGTGTAGTAAAAGTGTAGTAAAAGTGTAGTAATACACCTCGTGGTGAGATTTTTTAATCTGCATTCTTGAATATTATTATTATTATTATCATTTTTACTACAGTTTATTTGTAACTGCCACTAATTACAAAACTGCCAAAGTGCCGTCTTGATAAAATGTATTGTGTCTTTTATAGTTTGAATAAGAAACACATATTTTTCTTTTTTTTGTTATTATTACCATTGTAGTCTAATATACTGAGCAACACAGTACAATATTTAAAGTGAAGGTAAACTTTGGTAAATGAAAGCCCGTTTTTTAAAAATACTATTAAAAACAGGGGCACTTTCATTCATCAAAGTTTACAAAGCAGCCGTTTTGATTAAAAACGTACCTTTTGTTCTTTTCACAGCCAGAGCAGCTTTCCCCTCCTGGAAATCCTCTCTTCACACATCAGCAATTACTAATCCGGCTTCTTCCAATCACGGCTTTCCCCCCAGTGTAGTCATTGCCTGAGGCCTTGCTGTGATTGGAGGAAGCCGGATTAGTCATTGCTGACGTGTGAAGAGAGGATTTCCAGGAGGGGGAAGCTGCTCTGGCTGTGAAAAGAAAAAAATGTAAGTTTTTAATCAAAACGGCTGTTTTTAATAGTATTTTTAAAAAATGGGCTTTCATTCATCAAAGTTTACCTTCACTTTAAGTGCATACACTAAAATATTTCCAAAATATTTGCTAGTAGTAAATGGCCTGTGCATAAAAGCACATATGAGCAGAACCAAATATAAAAACCCCCAGCACTAAAACGATTACCTGTATTTCTTTGTTAAAACACCACAAAGAGGAAAGGAAAGCTTTTGTAATTTTAAGCGAAGAAGAAGTGTTTACAGATCAGACCTGTTTTATTTTCTCTAACTTTTTATCCACATCTTTAAAATAAAAATACTCACAATCCTTGTTATTCAAATGCTGATTTTAAATGCCAGTTTAGTTGAACAAGTCATAAATAGCACTTGTTCTGACCTGAGGGCTTGATATTTCTTCCACGGAGCCTTGAGATTTTATATATTCAATAAAAAGCAGTAGAGAAAAACAGATGCCTAGGCCTGTTTATTTATCCAGTCCACTGCATGAAATACCTTATGTTATCCAAACAAAGGCTTTAAATGTATTGTTTACTGATCCATTAACTTTGATTTATATAAAGATGTTCATTTTTGTTAGGCCACCAATTTCTTGTAATAAAAAATAAAAATAAACTTTAAGATGTATAAATAAAGGTGCTTCTTTACCTTAGTAATGTGTGTAATTGATTAAAACACATATAAACAAAGGGAAAAATAAAAACTATTAGAAGAGTCAAATCTGGCAAAAAGAAACAAAATTATCACTAAGCAGATCTTTCGATCTATGCATCAAACTTGGATCTACTTACATTTAAGGTAATTTACACATTATTTGTAGCAGCTAATGTGTTTTGTGGTATTGCATATCGACAGCGAATTTGATGTATATATTATAGCAGACAAAATTACAAATCCCCTCACCTGAAATAACATAATTGTGTGTTTGTGCAAGCGGAACAAAATAAATGAATAAACACATTGTTAAATCCTTAAATGCCACTACAAACAAAGAAAGGAAATATGACTCACCCAAAACTTGTATATAAAAAGAAAAACCTAATAATAAACCTATAAAAAATAAAACTGAATAATAAATAAATAAAATTACAAATAAGTATTGTGCCTACCTATTTATCATTTCCCCTTTAAATAGATTACACTGTATTTTTGCTATATTCTTTCCTAATAGCCTATTAAACAGTAACATAAATTTAATTCATGCTAAACATGATTTGCTTCCCTTCAATATCATTAGAAAGTTGTAGGCTCGGAGGTGTTATGACCACCACACATTCTAACAAGTAAGTTAGGACAAATTACCGCCTTTAACCATAAGCCAGTCTTATTCACGCTTTTTAATGAAGGTCAGTGCCACACACAAGAAAACTTCTCACCTCATTACTACTCATAAAAAGCAATGATCCATTCAAAGCCCATATGAGACGTAAAAGAACCCCTGCCCTTCTCTTTCTGGTACATAAAAAAAGAACCACTTTTTTTCCTCTATGCTTTGAAGTTGCTCATTAGGATGTTAAGCAGATAAAAGAACTCAAACACTTATCTGCATAATCTCATGGCTGACAAATGTGCATGTTTCTCTCTTTTTTTATTTAATTTTGTGTAGATAGCTTCTGGGGTCAATTGTGGGGTTTTTGAAGGTTTAACTTCTAAAAAACATATATTTTTTTCTCTTTTAAATTCTAGTTAAATTACTGTGATTTAAATTCATCATGAAAATAATGCAAATTGTACATCTTTATTAATATTTTTTTACAGACAGAATAAATTAGCACTTTATGACATAACATCAAAATCTATCAATGTGAACAATGTCACTACAACTAAAAGTATTATACAAGAATACATTATGCAGGACTGAAGATCTTCATATTAAATTAGAAAGTAGGGTTTCAACATCCTTTAAAAAATTCACAAATAGTAATATACAAAATGTAAAAGCTATTAATTTTTCAACGCAGAGCTCTGCCAAAACAGAATGTTTATGTTTAACACAAAGTATGATTATAATTATCATCTTGAAGGGTGACTTTACGGTCATTCTTTATATGTCATAAACTAGCTATAGCTATTTAAAATACATTTCCTGTAAAATGTAGACATTTGTGCACTTTCATTTGAAATTGTGCTTTTGTGTAATAGTTTGCATCCAGATTTTTCTTATCTTTATTTATAGAAAAAAATGATAATTTGCAAAGCATTGCAAACATTCTAAATATATGAACATTTAAGGGAAATAAAAAAACAAATTAATTCTGTGATATTTTTAACAGCAGTAGACATGAAAGTACTTTTTTAATATATGCATAGCATGCATAAGCAGTAAAGCGCTCAGTTGCAAAAAGAGCAACATATTAATAAATGTTTTACAGTCATTCTAAACTGACAATTTGTTAACAACTTGCAACTGTTCATGGAAAAACACATTGAGAACATCTGTAGTATGTTTATGGAATATTCTATGTCATGGCCAGTTAGGAGAAGATAAAAATGAATCCCTGAATTGATCAAGTCATTGCTAATTTTGATATTGGAGGGTCAATGATATAACTTCTGTAAGATTCTCTACAGAATCTCTGGGGGCAGTGAAGGTAAACTGCAATAAAAGCAGTAAAATAAATAATTTAATTTCTCTTTAAAACTATGCATAATAACAAAATGTATGGGAAATTAAAGGACCATTAGGACCACTAAATACATTACAATTGCATAATCAACAAGTGCATAATAAAATGACAGTGGGAATTTTCTGATAAAATTCCAAAATTTACTTCAAATATTGTATTATGTGACAGCCATCAGCCAATCACAGACTCATACAGTGAGGGATAAAATTATTTGATCCCCTGCTGATTTTGTACGTTTGCCCTCTAACAAATAAATGATCAGTCTATAATTTTAATGGTAGGTTTATTTGAACAGTGAGAGACAGAATAACAACAAAAAATTCAAAAAAAAAAAAACGCATTTCAAAAATGTTATAAATTGATTTGCATTTTCATGAGTGAAATTAGTATTTGACCCCTTTGCAAAACATGACTTAGTACTTGCTGGCAAAACCCTTGTTGGCAATCACAGAGGTCAGACATTTCTTGTAGTTGGACACCAGGTTTGCACACATCTAAGGAGGGATTTTGTCCCACTCCTCTTTGCAGATCCTCTCCAAGTCATTAACGTTTCAAGGCTGACTTTTGGCAACTCAAACCTTCAGCTCCCTCCACAGATTTTCTATGGGATTAAGGTCTGGAGCCACTCCTTTGTTGCCTTGGCCATGTGTTTTGGGTCATTGTCATGCTGGAATACCCATCCACGACCCATTTTAAATGCCTTGGCTGAGGGAAGGAGGTTATCACCCAAAATTTGAAGGTACATGGCCGCGCCCATCGTCCCTTTAATGTGGTGAAGTTGACCTGTCCCCGTAGCAGAAAAACACCCCAAAAGCATAATATTTCCAGCTCCATGTGTGACGGTGGAGATGGTGTTCTTGGGGTCATAGGCAGCATTTCTCCTCCTCCAAACATGGCGAGTTGAGTTGATGCCAAAGAGCTCGATTTTGGTCTCATCTGACCACAACACTTTCACCCAGTTCTCCTCTGAATCATTCAGATATTCATTGGCAAACTTCAGAAAGGCCTGTACATGTGCTTTCTTGAGCAGGGGGACCTTGCCAGCACTGCAGTGCTGATTTCAGTCCTTCACGGCGTAGTGTGTTACCAGTTGTTTTCTTGGTGACTAAGGCCCCAGCTGCCTTGAGATCATTGACAAGATCCTCCCATGTAGTTCTGGGCTGATTCCTCACTATTCTCGTGATCATTGAAATTCCACGAGGTGAGATCCTGCATGGAGCCCCAGACCGAGGGAGATTGACAGTTATTTTGTTTTTCTTCCATTTGCGAATAATCACACCAACTGTTCTCACATTTTCACTAAGCTGCTTGGCGATGGTCTTGTAGCCCATTCCATCCTTGTGTAGGTCTACAATCTTGTCCCTGACATCCTTGGACAGCTCTTTGGTCTTGGCCATGGTGTAGAGTTTGGAATCTGATTGATTGATTGCTTCTGTGGATAGGTGTCTTTTATACAGGTAACACGCTGAGATTAGGAGCACTTCCTTTAAGAGAGTGCTCCTAATCTCAGCTTGTTTTGGTACCTGTATAAAAGACACCTGGGAGCCAGAAATCTTGATGATTGATAGGGGAAAATGCAAATCAATTTATATCTTTTTTGAAATGCTATTTTCTGGATTTTTTTGTTGTTATTCTGTCTCTCACTGTTCAAATAAACCTACCATTAAAATTATAGACTGATTATTTCTCTGTCAGTGGGCAAACATACAAAATCACAGGGGATCAAACAATGTTTTCCCTCACATATGTACACACACTGTGCACATGCTCAGTAATAGCTGGTGCCTCAGAAAGTGTGCATATACAAAAACATTTTGCATAGTTTGATAATAGAAGTAAAACTTGGCCAGATTACAAGTGGAATGCTACATTATCACACAGGTGCGTGATAATTAACCTGCTATTACTCTCTCCGGTTAATTTTTGCACTCTCTGGTTAATTTTCTAAAAGTGCCGCAAATGCCCTCAAAATAGAGGGCATTATAGTTTTTTATTTAAAAAATGTAGCATTTTTTAAAAATAATAAAACAACTGCACTGGGCAGTTCTTGGGATCTAAAGTTGGTGGGAGTGGGGTGTTAGAAAAAAACGGCACTGAAAAATGCCTTTACATTGTAGTCTATGGGAAGTTTGTGTTTGCTGTAAATATATATGTATATGAATATACATTTATAGTTAAAAACTGCTGCCCATTGCTGCGCTACCTACCCCCTTTGCTGTGAGAGGTTCTGATGCCATCCCTGACGGCATCGGAATGAAGCTCATATTGGAGCCAATGGAAGTGTGCTCTCTTGTGGCAATGCTCCTAGCAACAACATTAGCGTGTGCTGGTATTACTCAGTGGAGTGCTAATATCCCTTGCATGAAAGCAATACTTAGTGCTCCACTTGTAATCTAGCCCTACATTTTTCTTTAGTTTTAAAGGGACACGAACCTCAATTGTTTTCTTTCATGATTTAGATAAAGCAGATTTGTAAACAACTTTCCAATTTTTGATTTTGCTTTATCCTCTTGGTATTCTTTCTTGAAGAAGCAGCAATAACATACTGGGAGCTAGATGGATACAGTGGTAAGCCAATCACAAGAAGCATTCATGCGCACCCACCAATTAACAGCTAGCACCCAGCCCCTGAGCCTACCTAGGCATGTTTTCAACAAAGGATACCAAGAGAATGAAGCAAAATAGATAAAAGAAGTACAATGAATCATGAAATAATTTTTTTTAGCTTCATGTCCCTTTAATGTCCCTTTATTTATTCTTATCTTACAACTTATTCGAAAATTGTTTTTTTTGTATTTACAGAACAGATATTGTCCATAGCTGATTTGATTTTCTTTTCTTTCCTAATGAAAGAGTTCATCATTATATTTGGTTTCTTTAGCAAAGTATAATCACCTTTAACATTAAAGGGACACTGAACCCAATTTTTTTAATTTGTGATTCAGATAGAGCATGCAATTTTAAGCAACTTTCTAATTTACTCCTATTATAACTTTTTCTTTGTTCGCTTTATTTGAAAAAGAAGGCATCTAAGCTTTTTCATGGTTCAGAACTCTGGACAGCACGTTTTTATTGGTGGATGATGAATTTATCCACCAATCAGCAAGGACAACCCAGGTTGTTCACCAAAAATGAGCCGGCATCTAAACTTACATTCTTGCATTTCAAATAAAGATACCAAGAGAATAAAGAAAAATTGATAATAGGAGTAAATTAGAAATTTGCTTAAAATTTCATGTTCTATCTGAATCAGGAAAGAAAAAAAAATGGGTTCAGGGTCCCTTTAACTGTCTTGTAATAAAGATTAAAAAAAAAAAAAAAAAAAAACAGGAACATGTTTTGCTAATTATAAAAAGCTCAAAGGAAAAAAAAATAGGTGATTGGTTATCCATTTAAGTTTAAATGACTACTCCTGGAACTGCAATTACTTAGGAAAGAAAGGATCAAAGCTAATGTAATGACATTAATAGATGAAACATTGGTTAATAGCCAAAATATACTTTTGAATCTAATCACCCAACTCCAATCACTGTTTTTTTTTTTTATTATACGTTACTGATTTTGCTTTGCTGCACTGATTTGTTAATTCTTTTTTAATTTGATGCATATTATCATAACTCAGAATCACTAAGTCATTATTTAGAAATGGAGTACTTGAGAAAGAAAAGACTATAATTAAACTGCCTTATAGGACAGAAGCAATAACCTTATTTTCATTATTTGGTTGTTCTGACTGGAGACAGGGGACTGCTTCATTGTAATCTGATGAGGCTGGTGTCACTGTCTTGGGAACTATTCTGGAGTTTTGATTTGAGGAGGGATCATGGCCCCGCCTACTTCCCCTCCCCAGTAAATCTCTAGTTGTATGGTATCTTTGTGGAGGGCAGTTGGCATCTATAATATTTATTTAGTATAATCAATCCCTGTTTATAGTTTAAATAAACTGATCTGTAGTACTTCAGACATGAAGAAGTCAAACTCTCTAAATTTGCATTTTATTATAAAATGATTGCCAGAAAAAAAGGAATCTTTACATACTGGAATTCAATAAAAAAAAAAGTATTTAAAAATATTTATTTAAGGCTACACAAATACTATGCTGATTTAAATTAGAAATATTGATAATAGCAACATTCCCAGTCAGAAGAAGACTAGAAATCGTTGTCCCTTTGGTGGCAAATATTATTGGTGCATTATGCCATGGTGCCCTTTATATGCTGGGATATATGATCAGCCCATGGGTGATTATCCTCTACAGTACTTTAATGAACAGTCCACCCCTGTTTCTATTTAATGAAAAACATTTTTTTTGCCGCATAAACAGCTATTTAAACATTTTACTATATATTAATTATTATTATAAAAAAGCTAAATTGCAAATCATTATTGACAATATTAAGTTAGTTTATTGACCATATTGAAGTTTACAGAGTTTACCTTATTACCCATAGATAGAAAGGAGTCTACCTTGTATCTATGCTTTGTAGTCACCTAAATTATGTTTTCTGGTTGCTGTTTTTTAATACATCTATACAATGAATAGCACAAAATAATTAATTGTAATTGTAATGACCTAAGCAATACACTTCTTTGTGATATCCCTGCTATTGTCAATCTTTGCAAATGTCATTTTGTATTAGTTGATTTTCTATATTTGTATCTCAATATTTCAATAAATATATATACACACTGTAACTCTATTTACTGTACATAATAAAATATTTGATATTACAAAAAAATAATAATTGTATGTCAATATTACTGTTTTACTGTAGCAACAGGAAAGTATTGAAGCACCTGTCTGGAATATGAAGTTTATACTGGGCTTATGACTATGGCAGCACCTGCATGTAAGAGGGGAGTACAATTTTGCTAAATGAGAATGTAACAATTGTACTTAAACCAGTGTGATATGGTCCAGATTCCCAGATTCATGAACTGTTACAAAACATCTTGTCTATTTTTAAAATAGATCATAAATCAGTCACTAAGTAAAGGGGATGACACCATTAGCGAGAATAGCTGCAGGAGTTTAACTTCAGCAGAGCAAGTTTTGACACTAAAATCACGTGCTTCGTCTTGAATTTGTGGTGTTGGTTTGTATATCTTTTGTTGAGAGGATATTTTCAGAAGATTTATGTAGAATTATTTCAATCATTTCAAAGTAAATAAATTGTCTACATGCTGCAAAAATACTTAGAAGACAGAAGGACAGTAAGTAAAAAAAAAAACTGTACAAAAAATAACTATATGACAAAAGCAAAACAAACAGAATTTCTATTTGCTCAAATTTTATTTTCACCTATTTTATTTATTAGTATTTGCTTTCTTATCATGCTTTGCAAGCAGCAGGAAATTGAAAATCCAGTGTTACATGTTTAGCCAAGTCATTTTTGTGCCAAAAATTTCCCCGGAATCAGTTGCAAATTAGTTAAGAGAAAACAGTTTAATTACCTCTTATACTTTGACCTTCCTTACGTATATATAATTCATACTTTATTCAATTCAACTTAAAGCACATTTTGTTGGTTGTTGAGCCAGATATATTGACAGCATATTTATAAGTTCCTAGAAAAACCTAGAAAGTCAACATGTCAATAAAAAATACTCTGCTAAAGACCTTCAAAGTTTGTAAATATTTAACAAGAACACCTTATTTTATTCAGTAATTGTATATTTATATGCAAGAATGTACAATAGCATTACAAATCATGACTTACTCTTTACTATTTAAATATTTAGGGCTAGAATACAAGTGGAGCACTAAATATTGCTTGATCTGGTATTACAAGTTAAGCACAATGCGAACGCAAGCTTGCATTCGCATTGCTAGGAAGCATTGCGCTCATGAGAGTGCGCTTCCATGGGCTCCTACAGAGACGACATCAGAACCTCGCGCAGGGAAGGGGGTAAGTAATACATCGGTGGGCAGCATTTTTAAATATATATGTAAATGCTTATATACATATATATATTTATATGTTAATATGTGTATATATACATATTAACATATAAATATATATGTATATAAGCATATAAATACATATTTAAATTGCGGTCTATGGAAACACACAGTTCCCATAGACTACAATAAAAAGGCACTTTTCAGTGCTGTTTTTTTCTAACACCACACTCCCACCAACTTTAAATCCCCAAAACTGCCTAGTGCATTTTTTTTTTTTAATAAAAAAAAATGCTACATTTAAAATAAAATAAAAAATGATAATGCCCTCTATTTTGGGACACTTTTAGAAAATGAACCAGAAGTATAACCTCTGGTTAATTTTCAGAGCACTAATTGCTACTGCAAGCTCACTGTAGCAATAACCAGCCACTTGTAATGGCTGGTTAATTATCGTGCTCCAGCAAACGGCAAATTTAGGCACTGGCCTGCCAGATGCATTTTTAAGTTACACAAATTTCTATTGAAGATACTTTGCATAGATAACCTGGTACAGAACTTATTTTATAATTATGTGACTCAATTATTTGTGTGATGTCGCTATAAAATGGAAAACTGCAATTTGAATTTGATATTATTGGCAAAACTAAAATCTGGTGGGATGATTCACATAACTAGGCAGTTAAATTAGAGGGTTATACCTTATTTATTATTATTATTATTATTGGTTATTTGTAGAGCGCCAACAGATTCCGCAGCGCTATAAACAAAGGGGGAGTACAACAAAACAATTATAGGGATCAAATGGGTAGAGGGCCCTGCCAAGAGTTGCACTGTTGTAATCAGATCTTAAGAAGGTGATCTACAAAAAGCTGGACTCTTAGGCTTACATGCTAAGGGGGTTCAGGAGATAGCAATGGAGGAGTGGAACTGGTATAAAGTAAGGTTAGCATAGGTTGTATGCATCCCTGAACAGTAGAGTCTTTAGGGAGCGCTTGAAGCTTTCAAAACTAGGGGAGAGTCTTGTGGGGCGATGCAGAGAGTTCCACAAGATGGGAGCCAGTCTGGAGAAGTCCTGTAAACGGGAGTGCGATGAGGTAACCAGAGAGGAGGAGAGTAGGAGGTCATGAGCAGAGCGAAGGGGACGGGAGGGAGAGTATCTGGAGACCAGGTCAGATATATAGGGGGAGCAGTGCAATTGAGGGCTTTGTATGTCAGAGTGAGAATTTTGTGTTTGATCCTAGAGGCAAGAGGAAGCCAGTGAAGGGATTGGCAGAAAGGAGCAGCAGATGAAGAGCGACGTGTAAGGAAGATGAGTCTGGCAGAGGCACTCATTATGGATTGTAAAGGAGCTAGGCGGCAGGTGGGGAGACCAGAGAGGACAGAGTTGCAGTAATCGAGGCGGGAAAGAATGAGAGAGTGGATTAAAATCTTAGTTGTGTCTTGTGTAAGGAAGTGTCTAATTTTAGAGATATTTTTAAGGTGGAAGCGGCAGGTTTTAGCCAAGGACTGAATGTGAGGAGTGAAAGAAAGATCTGAGTTAAATGTGACCCCGAGACATTGGGCATGAGGGGTATGGGTAATGATGGAGTTGTCGACAGTTATAGAGAGATTGGGGGTGGAAATTTTGGAAGAAGGGGGGAAAACGAGGAGCTCAGTTTTGGAGAGATTTAGCTTGAGGTAGTGAGAGGACATCCAGGAAGAGATGTGAGAAAGACAGTTAGTGACACGGGTTAGCAAGGAAGGAGATAGGTCTGGTGCAGAGAAGTAGATCTGGGTGTCGTTGGCATACAAATTATATTGGAAACCGTGGGACTTTATTAGGGAACCTAGTGATGACGTGTAGATTGAGAAGAGAAGGGGACCGAGGACAGAGCCTTGCGGTACTCCGACAGAAAGTGGTGACGGGGCAGAGGAGGCCCCAGAGAAGGCTACACTAAAGGTACGGTTTGACAGGTAGGAAGAGAGCCACGAAAGGGTTGTATCACAGATGCCGAAGGATTGGAGGGTTTGGAGCAAAAGAGGGTGGTCAACAGTGTCAAAGGCTGCAGACAGATCAAGGAGGATAGGCAGAGAGAAGTGGCCTTTTTATTTTGCTGTAAGTAGGTCGTTGGTAACCTTAACAATAGCTGTCTCTGTGGAGTGATGGGGATGAAATCCAGATTGCAGTGGGTCAAGAAGTGAGTTTGACGTAAGGAAATGGGATAGGTGTGCATATACTAGTTTTTCGAGAAGCTTTGAGGCAAGATGGAGGAGGGAAATAGGGCGGTAGTTGGATGGGGAGGTAGGATCAAGGGAAGGTTTTTTTAGGATAGGTGTGACCAGTGCATGTTTCAGCGATAAGGGAAATATACAGGTGCTGAGGGAGAGGTTGAAAATGTGTATTAGTATAGGGGTAAGGGTAGCAGAGAGGGAGAGGAGTAGCTGTGAGGGGATAGGGTCAAGGGGACAGGTAGTGAGGTGAGAGCGCAGTATAAGTGCTGAAACTTCTTCCTCAGTTACAGGGGAGAATGAGCTATGTTTCAGGTTATGTGGGTTGTGGTTGAGTGAGAGCATTTGAGGGGGGGAGAAAATGGAATTATGTTGAGAACTGATTTAATTTCTGATGGAGTCAATTTTGTTATTGAAGTGGCTGGCAAAGTCTTGAGCTGACAGAGAAGTTGTATTAGGAGGTGGGGGAGGGCGGAGGAGAGTATTGAAAGTGGAGAACAGACGTTTTGGGTTTGAAGAAAGATTAGAGATAAGAGTAGAGAAGTAATGTTGCTTATGGAGATTAAGGGCAGAATAGTAGGGGTTCAAGATGAATTTGTAATGAAGAAAATAAGCTGAACTTCGAGATTTTCTCCAGTGCCATTCAGCAGTATGGGAACATCTGCATAGGTACTGTGTCAGAGGAGTATTCCGAGCAATGGTAAGAGGGGCGAGATTGTCAAGGATGGATATAAGGGCGGAATTATAGTGGCAGATAGATTGTTCAGGGCAGGAAAAGGAGGAGAAGTATGAGAGGAGCGGTTTGAGGGAATTAGCAAGCTGTTGCTGATCTAAAGACATAATGCTTCTGTGAAGTTTGGTGTGAGGAGTAGAAGGAGGGAGAGTTGTAGGAAGGGATGATATGTTGCAAGTAAGGAGATGGTGGTCAGAAAGAGGAAAGGGGGAGTTTGTGAAGTTTGAGAGAGTGCATCGATCAGGTCAAGAGAGTGACCATCTTTGTGAGTGGGAGAATCAGTCCATTGTGACAGACCAAAAGAGGAAGTGAGTTGCAGAAGTTGTTTTGCAGATGAAGCAGTGGGATTGTCAAGGGGGATGTTGAAGTCCCCAAGAATGAGGGCAGGGGTGTCTGAGGAAAGGAACTAAGGTAGCCAGGCAGCCAAGTGATCTAGAAATTGAGTTGAGGAGCCAGGGGGTCGGTATATGACTGCAACACCTACAGAGAGGGGAGAATAAGTAAATCATGTGGGTTTCGAATGAGGGAAATGTGAGGGAAGAGAAGGGATGTATTTGTTGAAAGGTGTAACGAGAGGAAAGTAAAATACCTACACCACCTCCTTGTCTATTACCAGACCTAGGAGTGTGGTTGAAGTGGAGACCCCCATATGACAGAGCAGCAGTGGATGCTGTGTCTAGGGGAGAGAGCCAGGTTTCTGTTAGGGCCAGAAGGTTGAGGGAGCGGGAGATGAAGAGGTCATGTATAGAAGTGAGCTTGTTGCAAACAGAGCGAGAGTTCCAGAGTGCACAAGTGAAAGGGGTAGGGGCTATTGATGCAAGAGGAATTTGAGTAAGGATTACAGAGTTTTGTTTTCTGAGTCTATGGGACGGTACACTTGGTTGTGCACAGCTTGGCAGTGGTTGGGGACAAGGATTAGGGGAGATGTCACCAGCAGTAAGTAAAAGCAAGAGGGAGAGTGACATGAGATGAAATACAGATTTGCAGTAGTGAGACTGCTTTTGAGACGAGCTGCAGGGGGGAGAGAGAGTGTTTAGGAATAGGTAAAGTTTGTAAGTACAAAAGTAAGGTGAGTTTAAGAGAGATGGGCTAATGAACAGTGCAGGTGGAGAGGGAGAAGGAGTAATTAAATAATGTATTTTGTTACAGAGACAAGAGGTAGCAAAAGGGAATATGAATATATTGAGCATTTTTACAAAATTGGGAGCCAGTTAAACACATAAGACACATAATTACAGTAGCAATTGCATAAGAAAACAAATGGTATATGAAACATATTACAGAAGTACTTGCCTTGTGTCTTGCCCCTTGTCCAATCCTTGTATAATTCTTGTATAATTCTAATGTTAATGCCTCACTTATAAAATGTTCACTTTGAAAATGTGAACATATGTTGTTATAGCAATACACAGCCCAGTGCAATGCACAGCCCAAACTAGTGTGAAATATATGCAGGAAGGGCAGTCAGCTGAGTCCACTAAATTTAGTTGATTGCTAATCAAAGACAATTGGAAAGGCCAATTGGAAAGTTAGATTCTGGTCTGGTCAGGGTGAGATGTTAAGTAAACAGACAATAAAATTTGGAGGAGGTTAAAACTGTGGCATAAGACAGCTATACATTTTAGAATAATAGGATAATAGTGGTAGTATTGATAAGGATTGAATATCACATGGCAATTAACAAAACATTAGAAGTAAGACATTGGATAATAGTACACAAATGTAGGACTAAATTAACACACTAAAATAATTTGCTCTATGTAAATATTCACATACCAAAAATAGAGTTACAGGAGAGGGAAAAACAAGAGTGCAGTGAATACTTTGCAGATTGACAAGGAATATATTCATTCACATACCAAAAATAGAGTTACAGGAGAGGGAAAAACCAGAGTGCAGTGAATACTTTGCAGATTGACAAGGAATATATTCATTCACATACCAAAAATAGAGTTACAGGAGAGGGAAAAACCAGAGTGCAGTGAATACTTTGAAGATTGACAAGGAATATATTCATTCACATACCAAAAATAGTGATGTCGCGAACATAAAAATTTGGGTTCGCGAACAGCGAACGCGAATTTCCGCAAATGTTCGCGAACCGGCGAACCGGGCGAACCGCCATAGACTACAATAGGCAGGCGAATTTTAAAACCCACGGGGACTCTTTCTGGCCACAATAGTGATGGAAAAGTTGTTTCAAGGGGACTAACACCTGGACTGTGGTATGCCGGAGGGGGATCCATGGAAAAACTCCCATGGAAAATTACATAGTTGATGCAGAGTCTGGTTTTAATCCATAAAGGGCATAAATCACCTAACATTCCTAAATTGTTTGGAATAACGTGCTTTAAAACATCAGGTATGATGTTGTATCGATCAGGTAGTATAAGGGTTACGCCCGCTTCACAGTGCGCAGTGTAGGTGATATACCTGCCCTGACCATGCTTTGCAGACCAGGTATTAGTAGTCAGATAAACCCTTGCCCCAACACTGTGTGCCAGACATGCCATTATAGCAGACTTATATGGCTTTGGCGTTGCTTTTTGGTAATTAGAAGGCTGCTAAATGCCACTGCGCACCACACGTGTTTTATGCCCAGCAGTGAAGGGGTTAATTAGGGAGCATGTAGGCAGCTTGTAGAGTTAATTTTAGCTTAAGTGTAGTGTAGTAGACAACCCAATGTATTGATCTAGGCCCATTTTGGTATATTTAATGCCACCATTTCACCGCCAAATGCGATCAAATAAAAAAAAATTGTTCACTTTTTTACAAACTTTAGGTTTCTCACATAAATTATTTACAAACAACTTATGCAATTATGGCATAAATGGTTGTAAATGCTTCTCTGGGATCCCCTTTGTTCAGAAATAGCAGACTTATATGGCTTTGGCGTTGCTTTTTGGTAATTAGAAGGCTGCTAAATGCCACTGCGCACCATACGTGTTTTATGCCCAGCAGTGAAGGGGTTAATTAGGGAGCATACAAAGAGAGAAGCGCTCTACCAGGAACGAACAACAGCTCAGTGGCTTGTTCTATGGCGATTTACCACCCGGAAGCAGCCTCTTTTAGACCAGTGTGCTTTTCACAGAAGAAAACTTTCCTGAAGTATATCAGTCTGATCCCGCCAAGTAAGGTCAGTCCAGCCCCGAAATACCAGGCAATTCTCCTCTGAACAAGGAACATGACAACCCCAGATGATCGTTTCGGCCTCCTATGGGCCTCGTCAGTGAGGTGCAGCCACATTCCTCTAAGCACACTGGGCAAGGAGTCCACGTCTGGTTTCCCCCATCACCCATAGGGAGACTACCCCAGGGTCATAATAATTTGCATACAAAGAGAGAAGCGCTCTACCAGGAACGAACAACAGCTCAGTGGCTTGTTCTATGGCGATTTACCACCCGGAAGCAGCCTCTTTTAGACCAGTGTGCTTTTCACAGAAGAAAACTTTCCTGAAGTATATCAGTCTGATCCCGCCAAGTAAGGTCAGTCCAGCCCCGAAATACCAGGCAATTCTCCTCTGAACAAGGAACATGACAACCCCAGACGATCGTTTCGGCCTCCTATGGGCCTCGTCAGTGAGGTGCAGCCACATTCCTCTAAGCACACTGGGCAAGGAGTCCACGTCTGGTTTCCCCCATCACCCATAGGGAGACTTCCCCAGGGTCATAATAATTTGCATACAAAGAGAGAAGCGCTCTACCAGGAACGAACAACAGCTCAGTGGCTTGTTCTATGGCGATTTACCACCCGGAAGCAGCCTCTTTTAGACCAGTGTGCTTTTCACAGAAGAAAACTTTCCTGAAGTATATCAGTCTGATCCCGCCAAGTAAGGTCAGTCCAGCCCCGAAATACCAGGCAATTCTCCTCTGAACAAGGAACATGACAACCCCAGACGATCGTTTCGGCCTCCTATGGGCCTCGTCAGTGAGGTGCAGCCACATTCCTCTAAGCACACTGGGCAAGGAGTCCACGTCTGGTTTCCCCCATCACCCATAGGGAGACTTCCCCAGGGTCATAATAATTTGCATACAAAGAGAGAAGCGCTCTACCAGGAACGAACAACAGCTCAGTGGCTTGTTCTATGGCGATTTACCACCCGGAAGCAGCCTCTTTTAGACCAGTGTGCTTTTCACAGAAGAAAACTTTCCTGAAGTATATCAGTCTGATCCCGCCAAGTAAGGTCAGTCCAGCCCCGAAATACCAGGCAATTCTCCTCTGAACAAGGAACATGACAACCCCAGACGATCGTTTCGGCCTCCTTTGGGCCTCGTCAGTGAGGTGCAGCCACATTCCTCTAAGCACACTGGGCAAGGAGTCCACGTCTGGTTTCCCCCATCACCCATAGGGAGACTTCCCCAGGGTCATAATAATTTGCATACAAAGAGAGAAGCGCTCTACCAGGAATGAACAACAGCTCAGTGGCTTGTTCTATGGCGATTTACCACCCGGAAGCAGCCTCTTTTAGACCAGTGTGCTTTTCACAGAAGAAAACTTTCCTGAAGTATATCAGTCTGATCCCGCCAAGTAAGGTCAGTCCAGCCCCGAAATACCAGGCAATTCTCCTCTGAACAAGGAACATGACAACCCCAGACGATCGTTTCGGCCTCCTATGGGCCTCGTCAGTGAGGTGCAGCCACATTCCTCTAAGCACACTGGGCAAGGAGTCCACGTCTGGTTTCCCCCATCACCCATAGGGAGACTTCCCAGGGTCATAATAATTTGCATACAAAGAGAGAAGCACTCTACCAGGAACGAACAACAGCTCAGTGGCTTGTTCTATGGCGATTTACCACCCGGAAGCAGCCTCTTTTAGACCAGTGTGCTTTTCACAGAAGAAAACTTTCCTGAAGTATATCAGTCTGATCCCGCCAAGTAAGGTCAGTCTGGGGTTGTCATGTTCCTTGTTCAGAGGAGAATTGCCTGGTATTTCGGGGCTGGACTGACCTTACTTGGCGGGATCAGACTGATATACTTCAGGAAAGTTTTCTTCTGTGAAAAGCACACTGGTCTAAAAGAGGCTGCTTCCGGGTGGTAAATCGCCATAGAACAAGCCACTGAGCTGTTGTTCGTTCCTGGTAGAGCGCTTCTCTCTTTGTATGCAAATTATTATGACCCTGGGGAAGTCTCCCTATGGGTGATGGGGGAAATCAGACGTGGACTCCTTGCCCAGTGTGCTTAGAGGAATGTGGCTGCACCTCACTGACGAGGCCCATAGGAGGCTGAAACGATCGTCTGGGGTTGTCATGTTCCTTGTTCAGAGGAGAATTGCCTGGTATTTCGGGGCTGGACTGACCTTACTTGGCGGGATCAGACTGATATACTTCAGGAAAGTTTTCTTCTGTGAAAAGCACACTGGTCTAAAAGAGGCTGCTTCCGGGTGGTAAATCGCCATAGAACAAGCCACTGAGCTGTTGTTTGTTCCTGGTAGAACGCTTCTCTCTTTGTATGCAAATTATTATGACCCTGGGGAAGTCTCCCTATGGGTGATGGGGGAAACCAGACGTGGACTCCTTGCCCAGTGTGCTTAGAGGAATGTGGCTGCACCTCACTGACGAGGCCCATAGGAGGCCGAAACGATCATCTGGGGTTGTCATGTTCCTTGTTCAGAGGAGAATTGCCTGGTATTTCGGGGCTGGAATGACCTTACTTGGCAGGATCAGACTGATATACTTCAGGAAAGTTTTCTTCTGTGAAAAGCACACTGGTCTAAAAGAGGCTGCTTCCGGGTGGTAAATCGCCATAGAACAAGCCACTGAGCTGTTGTTCGTTCCTGGTAGAGCGCTTCTCTCTTTGTATGCAAATTATTATGACCCTGGGGAAGTCTCCCTATGGGTGATGGGGGAAACCAGACGTGGACTCCTTGCCCAGTGTGCTTAGAGGAATGTGGCTGCACCTCACTGACGAGGCCCATAGGAGGCCGAAACGATTGTCTGGGGTTGTCATGTTCCTTGTTCAGAGGAGAATTGCCTGGTATTTCGGGGCTGGACTGACCTTACTTGGCGGGATCAGACTGATATACTTCAGGAAAGTTTTCTTCTGTGAAAAGCACACTGGTCTAAAAGAGGCTGCTTCCGGGTGGTAAATCGCCATAGAACAAGCCACTGAGCTGTTGTTCGTTCCTGGTAGAGCACTTCTCTCTTTGTATGCAAATTATTATGACCCTGGGGAAGTCTCCCTATGGGTGTTGGGGGAAACCAGACGTGGACTCCTTGCCCAGTGTGCTTAGAGGAATGTGGCTGCACCTCACTGACGAGGCCCATAGGAGGCCGAAACGATCGTCTGGGGTTGTCATGTTCCTTGTTCAGAGGAGAATTGCCTGGTATTTCGGGGCTGGACTGACCTTACTTGGCGGGATCAGACTGATATACTTCAGGAAAGTTTTCTACTGTGAAAAGCACACTGGTCTAAAAGAGGCTGCTTCCGGGTGGTAAATCGCCATAGAACAAGCCACTGAGCTGTTGTTCGTTCCTGGTAGAGCACTTCTCTCTTTGTATGTTAATTAGGGAGCATTTAGGCAGTTTGTAGAGTTAATTTTAGCTTAAGTGTAGTGTAGTAGACAACCCAAAGCATTGATCTAGGCCCCTATTGGTATATTTAATGCCACCATTTCAACGCCAATTGCGATAAAAAAAAAAAATAGTTCACTTTTTCACAAACTTTAGGTTTCTCACAGAAATTATTTACAAATGTGACAGACCCTTCTGTCAGGACTGAAAGAGTTAACTGTGTTTAGCTTTAAGAATCTAATTTCTAAAGACAGGTTTTCTGGCCTCAGCTATTGTGTGCTATAATTACATTTAAGTAATAAACAGGCCATTGTTTAATCACCCTCATAGAACAGACGCTAGGTGATAAGACAAGCCAAATGTGTTTAAGTTGTTATCTGCCTAAGTAAAGTATTTAAGTAATATAATTCTATTGTATCATGTCAAGGGCGCTTCTCCCTTTTATCTAATGTACAACATTCTTTCAACCCCCATCTGAGGGGGGGTCAAAAACCTGTATAAATCTGTGTGCTGCCTTCAAATAAAGTTGTCATTCTGTTTTAAACCTGAAACTGGCTGGGTTGTGAATTGCTGATTGTCTATGCAGGACATTGTTCATCTGGGGTTAACCCTTGGTACACAGTTGGTACCGTAACATTGGTGGCAAGCGACGGGAGAATCCTTATCGCCCAGAAGAGCAACTACACAAGCCAGTAACCTCAGGAAGAGGGGGATTATTACAATACTGACTAAGATGGAAAGAGTACCAGGGACAGAAGGAACCAATGGGCCCAGCATATCAGACAGAACCCCTGAAGAAGCAAGCTTTGATCGGGCGGTTAAAATAAGACTGGCATATTATGGCCCCAACCCATCTGCCGAAATTATCGACCGGGTCATAGCAGCTGTGGAGGCCAACCTACTTCGCCAAAGCGGCGCTGCAGCAGCCCAAGTCACAGCAACCCCAGTGGAAAAGGGAAAAGTAAATTTTGCAGCTTTTAAAAACTTCCTGGAAACAGAAGGAGAGATTGATGGGTACCTTGCAGATTTTGAGAGGCAATGTGCACTACACAAGGTACCCGCAGAGGACTGGGTCACGATATTATCCGGAAAATTATCCGGCCGGGCCAGTGAGGCTTTTCGGGCCATTCCAGATGAGGAAGTCGGGGATTATAATACTGTAAAAGAGGCTCTGCTCTCCAGGTATGCGGTTACACCGGAGGCATACCGGAGGCGGTTCAGAGACACTGTTAAATTGGCTGGTGATTCCTACCTTGAGTGGGCATGTAAGGTGCACTGCACAGCAGCTCACTGGATAGCGGGGTGCCAAGCCGTATCTGGGGAAGAGGTGCTGCAGCTATTCCTGTTGGAACATTGCTTCGACAAGTTACCCGCAGGAGTTCGAGAGTGGGTTCGGGACCGTAAACCCTCCACCCTGCATGAAGCGGCTCGCTTGGCAGATGAGTATACGGATGCCCGCAAACTGGACACTGCTACCACTAAGCCCCCTGCCAGAGTGGAGTACAGACCCCCAGTCACCCCAGCACCTGCCAGTTACCAACCCCCAGCACACCGCTATACCACACGGTCTCGGGCCACGAACTACCCTCAGAGAGCCTGGTTCAATTCGCGGGGCTACTCACAACCTATTCGGTGCTTTGGATGTAAGCAACTAGGGCACAAAAGACCAGAGTGTCCCCTAAACGCAGCGAACCAAGCACAGTCCTGGAGAAGACCCGCCGGCAGAATCCCACGTAACCCTCAGCCTGCGGCCCACTACGTAGAGGCGCAAGAATGCTGGGGCATCCTACATGAGGCAGACCTTGTGCAAGCTGCCCACCGGAATAACCGGCAACTGGTTAAAGTGAATGGGAAGGAGGTCAGTGGTCTACGGGATACTGGTGCTACCATGACCTTGCTTCGAAAGAACTTGGTGTCTGAGAAACAGCACACAGGAGACACTGTAGCTGTGAGGGTAGCAGGGGGCACTGTGTTCCGCCTACCTGTTGCCAGGGTGCATTTGGATTGGGGAGGGGGCGCTAGACCTGTGAATGTGGGGGTCATGAAGGATTTACCAGCTGATGTTCTCCTTGGAAATACCTTGGTCCCCCTTGTTTCTGCCTATGCTCCCATGGGTCCCGCTGATGTTAACCCTGTGACTACCCGTGCTCAGATCCGTGCAGCAGAGACTGACCCCCCTGCTGCTAAGCCCCAGGACGCTGAGCTCAGTAAATCTCTATCCGCTATTGATATGTGGGAGTCACGTTACAATGCGCTGATGAAGGAGAAGAGTCACGTAGAGGATAAAATGGTCACGTTAAACAATCACGTAACAGTGCTAGCGGGAGAGAAGAGGAGTGCAGAGGAAAAAGCACGTTTAGAACAGGAATCTCTGCTAGACAGGCTGCATCGACAGACTGCAGAAAACACCAGCTTGAGAGTGGAACATGAAACATTAAGGACAAACTTAGTGACACTGGAGGAGAAGCTGACGCTGGCTCATAGGGAGGTGCAGCAACTCAAGGGCACCCTATGTCAGTATGAAGGGATTGTGGATACCTATAAAGAGCAGGTACAAAAACCACGTAAAGAAGCCGATGATATTTTGAAGGACTGTTTAGCCCTAGTCGGGGCACTGAAGAGGTTGAACCCTTATTTATACAGACAGGGATTCTCTCTCATAACGGGAATACAAATGGATTGTCCCAGCAAACTGACATGCCTACCACCTCCTAGTCCGGTCATCCCCAGGTTGACCCGCAAAAGGGTCAAGCCGGGTCTGCCGGAGTGTTCCACAAGGGGGGAGCTATGTGACAGACCCTTCTGTCAGGACTGAAAGAGTTAACTGTGTTTAGCTTTAAGAATCTAATTTCTAAAGACAGGTTTTCTGGCCTCAGCTATTGTGTGCTATAATTACATTTAAGTAATAAACAGGCCATTGTTTAATCACCCTCATAGAACAGACGCTAGGTGATAAGACAAGCCAAATGTGTTTAAGTTGTTATCTGCCTAAGTAAAGTATTTAAGTAATATAATTCTATTGTATCATGTCAAGGGCGCTTCTCCCTTTTATCTAATGTACAACATTCTTTCAACCCCCATCTGAGGGGGGGTCAAAAACCTGTATAAATCTGTGTGCTGCCTTCAAATAAAGTTGTCATTCTGTTTTAAACCTGAAACTGGCTGGGTTGTGAATTGCTGATTGTCTATGCAGGACATTGTTCATCTGGGGTTAACCCTTGGTACACAGTTGGTACCGTAACAACAAACAACTTATGCAATTATGGCATAAATGGTTGTAAATGCTTCTCTGTGATCCCCTTTGTTCAGAAATAGCAGACTTATATGTCTTTGGTGTTGCTTTTTGGTAATTAGAAGGCTGCTAAATGCCACTGCGCACCACACGTGTTTTATGCCAAGCAGTGAAGGGGTTAATTAGGGAGTATGTAGGCAGCTTGTAGAGTTAATTTTAGCTTAAGTGTAGTGTAGAAGACAACCCAAAGTATTGATCTAGGCCCATTTTGGTATATTTAATGCCACCATTTCACCGCCAAATGCGATCAAATAAAATTGTTCACTTTTTCACAAACTTTAGGTTTCTCACAGAAATTATTTACAAACAACTTATGCAATTATGGCATAAATGGTTGTAAATGCTTCTCTGGGATCCCCTTTGTTCAGAAATAGCAGACTTATATGGCTTTGGCGTTGCTTTTTGGTAATTAGAAGGCTGCTAAATGCCACTGCGCACCACACGTGTTTTATGCCCAGCAGTGAAGGGGTTAATTAGGGAGCATGTAGGCAGCTTGTAGAGTTAATTTTAGTGTAGTAGACAATCCAAAGTATTGATCTAGGCCCATTTTGGAATATTTCATGCCACCATTTCACCGCCAAATGCGATCAAATTTAAAAAAACTTAAATTTTTTTGCAATTTTAGGTTTCTCACTGAAATTATTTACAAACAGCTTGTGCAATTATGGCACAAATGGTTGTAAATGCTTCTCTGGGATCCCCTTTGTTCAGAAATAGCAGACATATATGACTTTGGCGTTGCTTTCTGGTAATTAGAATGCTGCTAAATGCTGCTGCGCATCACACATGTATTATTGCTAGCAGTGAAGGGGTTAATTAGGTAGTTTGTAGGGAGCTTGCAGGGTTAATTTATGCTTTAGTGTAGAGATCAGCCTCCCACCTGACACATTAGACCCCCTGATCCCTTCCAAACAGCTCCCTTCCCTCCCCCACCCCACAATTGTCCCCGCCATCTTAAGTACTGGCAGAAAGTCTGCCAGTACTAAAATAAAAGGTTTTTAACATTTTTATTTTTTTTAGCATATTTACATATGCTGTGGTGTAGCATCCCCCCTTAGCCCCCAACCTCCCTGATCCCCCCCCCCAAAACAGCTCTTTAACCCTCCCCATCTGCCTTATTGGCGGCCATCTTGGGTACTGGCAGCTGTCTGCTATTATTTCACAGTCAAAAAAAGTGTTTTTTTTTTTTTAAATGTACACTACTGTTACACCAGATATGAGTGGTGGCACTGGGCAAGTGGGCACAGTATACGCTGTGAGCCTGACACACACGCTGGCAGGCAGGCAACTACAATTAGATTACACAGGAAAAAAAAAAAAGCAGACTGATGTTCTAGCCCTAAAAAGGGCTTTTTGGGGTACTGTCCTTATAGCAGAGATCAGATGAGTCCTTCAGGACTGTAGTGGACACTGAATACACTAGCCTAGCTATCGATTTCCCTATTAAATCAGCAGTAGCTACACTGTCCCTCCTCTCTCTAAGAATGCAGCTTCCGAATGAATCTAAAATGGATGCTGTCCAGGGGATGGGAGGGTCTGGGAGGGAGGGTCTGCTGCTGATTGGCTGGAATGTGTCTTCTGACTGTGAGGTACAGGGTCAAAGTTTACTCAATGATGAGGAATAGGGGGCGGACCGAGCATCGCATATGTTTGCCGTCCGCGGCGAACGTGAACATGCTATGTTCGCCGGGAACTATTTGCTGGTGAACTATTCGTGACATCACTAACCAAAAATAGAGTTACAGGAGAGGGAAAAAACAGAGTGCATTGAATACTTTGCAGATTGACAAGGAATATATTCATTCACATAACAAAAATAGAGTTACAAGAGATGGAAAAATTAAGGAGGGAAAGGGGTAATAAAAGGGGAGGAGGAATTTTCATGTATATTAAACATGACCTTAAACCCACAATAAGAAAGGATATTTATGATGAAACAGATAATAATGCAAAGACACCGTGGGTTGATATAAATAGTGGGATAAAATGAAGCAAAATTATTATTAGGTACATCCTACAAGCCCCTTAACATTAGTGACATGGAGGAAACTCAACTGTTAATGCAAATAGGAAAGGCTGGAATTAATATAAGTGTTGTAGTTATGGGATACTTTAACTACCCTGAAATAAATTGGTCTAATGAACCTAGCAATACAACTAAGGGGGATAGATTTTTAAATATGCTAAAAGATAACTTTATGCCACTATTAATAGAGGAGCCAACTAGAAAGCTAGTCTAGATCTAGTGCTTTTAAATAATACAGAACTAATATCAAACATATAAGTTAAAGAATATTTGGGTAACAGTGATCATAACATGGCCACATTTGAAATAACCTTTCATAAGCAGTATTACAAGGGTTCAACCAAAACTTTTGATTTTAAGAAAGCAAATTTCAGTGATTTGAGGAAATCGTTAAATAGCATAAATTGGGACAAATTATTCTCAAATAAAAACACAGAGGATAAATGGAGAACATTTAAAACTTTGTTAAATAAATATACACATCAACATATACCACATGGTTTTAAAAGTAACATAAATAAATCCCAAGCCAATGTTCCTAAATACAAATGAAATGAGTGAAATTAGGGAAAAAACGTAGTACATTTAAATTGTTTAAAGAAAATAATACTGATTCATCATTCTAAATATATAAGGAACGTAAAAAAGCATGAAAAAGAGTGATTTGATTAGCCAAAATAAAGTAAGTATATAAATGGCAACAAAGGTGCTAAACCATTTCTTTTCTTTAGTATACACAAAAGAGGAACCAATGGGAGAGGTGTTGAAACAAACTAGAACATGCAACCTCATAACAATAACTGGGTTATCTCTAGATGACATCAGGAAAAAAAGAGATAATATAAATATATATAAAGATCCATGTCCAGATGGAATACATGCAAGGGTTCTAAGGGAACTTACCACTGGCATAGTTAAACCTCTGCTCTTAAAGTTCTCTCAGGAGCTTGCAATATTTTTTAAATCTTTTTAGTTTTCTCCAATTACCATTGATCTTGACACTTCTGGAACTCCCATTCTCAGATAAAAGGGCTGAGCAACAAAGATCTATTAACCCTCCACATGACCAATCAATATTTTATTCTATGCAAATGTTATGTCTTATGTACTGCGCATGCACAATTTGCTTCTAACTTTTGCCCTTTCCATCTTGTGATGGTTATTTTGGGTTGTGTAGGTTAGATGTGAGTGTGCTTAGCCAGAACAAATTGTACAAATTATTAATTACCTGAGATAATAATTGACATAGAACATCACTAATGACTTTTATAATTGCTTTAGAGTGTGGAACACAGGTTCAACACAGCGTTGTGAACAGTTCTTCCTTTGTTTATAGCTAAGGTTTACTCTTTGTTTTCATTCCTGCTGACCCTGAGACACTCTCCCTGACCAGTAGGTAAATGATTGTAGCAATGTAGGATGCTGTGAATGGGCCTGGGCATGATCATTCTTATCCTCCGTACACCAAAACAAATATGAGTGATTAATACTGATGCATGCTTTAATTAAGCACATATCTTGTTCACACTTGCAGTGATGATACAGTGAGAGCCAGTGCATGTGCAATGCGATGACGGGAGCAAGACCGGATAGACATCCATATAGAAAATATTCACCAGGGTATAGGTAAGGGATACTGGAAATGGACATTTCAAAGACAAATTTATACATAATGAAACAAAGTTTAGGGCTTAATAATCACTCATATATTTAACCAGTGAAGTTCATTGTTTTAAAATGTGTTCTCATTTTTAGTAAACTGCTCCTTTAATTTTTTTAATCCTCGTTATCCTAAGTAGGGATGGGCGAATGTTTTGCAACATTCAAAAAAACGGCACAAATTTTAACACATTCGTTCGTTCAAATCGAATTTCGAATGTTTACATAACATTCTAACATTCGATTTTCGAATGTTCGGTTTTGAATTTTACGATTACATTCGAAAATATTATTTTGGAAAAATTCAATTTAGATTGTAATAGTATTTCTAATGCTTTTTCTTTAAATGTAATATTCGAATTATGCAATATTCGAATTCGAAAAATTTGAATTTAGATTGTAGATTGTAATAGTATTTCTAATGCTTTTTCTTTAAATGTAATATTCGAATTATGCAATATTCAAATTCGAAAAATTTGAATTTAGATTGTAATAGTATTTCTAATGCTTTTTCTTTAAATGTAATATTCGAATTATGCAATATTCGAATTCGAAAAATTTGAATTTATATATTTGTAATAGTATTTCTAATGCTTTCTTTAAATGTAATATTCGAATTATGCAATATTCTATATGGAAACATTCAAAATAATATATTTGTATCTATTATGTATCAATTTACTAGATTCCTGCCCTACCACATGAACTATTGAACTTCTGAATAGTATTTGTTAAATAGAATGTTAAATTCGAAATTTCGAATGTGGACATTCGATATAATTATAAACATTCGAATTCGAAAGTGACATTCGAAAACTGTAAATAACATTCGATTTTCGAGTTTTTAAGAATATTCGTTCTTATCGACATTCGGATTTAGAATTCGAATTTCGGTAATAACATTCGTTCTACATTCGAAATTCGAAAATTTACACATTCGCCCATCCCTAATCCTAAGGCATAGTACCCCAGGACTGGCGTAAAACTGATGTGGTGCCACTTTTTAAAAGGAGAACCAGGACTGATCAAGGCAGCTATAGAACAGTAAGGCTATATTTGAGAAGATACAGGAATGGATTATAAGGGATTATATTCAAAAGTATATTAGGGGCAACAAGATTATGAGTTCAAATCAGCATGGGTTATGAGTAATAGATCATGTCAAATATATGTAATTCTATTCTAAGAGGAGGCATGCAAAAATATAGGTAATGGTGAATCAGTTAATGGGATTTACTTGGATTTTGCTAAGGGTTTTGATACAGTGCCACGTGAGAGATTATTTTTTAACATGAAGGGACTAAGAATATCTGAAAATGTTAACTCATGGATAAATAGCTGGATAAAAGATAAAAAGGGAGCAACATGTTGAAGTAAATAGATCATACTCAGATTGGGTGAAATAAATTTTTGGGTTCCCCCAGGAATCGGTGCTGGACTTGGAGGGAGGATTAAATAGCAACATTTTTATTTTTACAAATGATACAAAGTTGTGTAAGGTGATTTGATCAGTGCAGGATGTTATTGCTTTGCAAGAAGATTTACAAAAATTGGAGGAATGGTCTCGTAAAGGCAAATGAGATTTAATATTGGTAAATCTAAGGTTCTACATTTTGGACAAAAAAATATGCAGGCTGCCTATGTAAATATATTCAAGGCCTTTATACAGAGTTTGGGAAAGAACTTTTTATTCCAAGGCTGTTGTTTGTGGCACAAGGCCACAATTTAAGGCTAGAGGAAAGAAGATTTATTCTCCAGCAACATAAACATTTTTTCACAGTAAAAGCAATCAAATTGTGGAACACCTTGCCTAAGAAGGCAGCGACTGCCAACACCTTAGATACATTTAAAAATGGAACAGAATTCAAAAATATGATTGCCTGTGCTAAATGGGTCATCTTTCTAATTGTTTAATGTAAGTTTGTCAGCTTCTTTAGTGTAAATCATGAAGTCTCTGTATAGGCTGAACTTAATGGACTACAGTCTTCTTTCAACCTCATTTACTATGTTGTTTTGTAAAAGGAACTGCAAAATGGCTAAATAGTACACTGAGTAGAGCACAGTGCTGTGAAACTAAATGTCACAGGTTATAGGCTGAGGCAAGTTAGTTAGTATTTATTCATTTTTTTTATTAGTCAGACCACAGACTGAAATGTCCTAAACTTACAAAGAGATGTACAGTTTATTTTTGTACATGGTTTAGATAAACAGCAAACTATTAAACTTTCATGTGCATACAAAGAGAAAAGCGATCTACCAGGAATGAACAACAGCTCATCAGCTAGTTCTATGGCGATGTATCACCCGGAAGCAGCCTCTTTTAGACCAGTGAGCTTTTCACAAAGGAAAACTTTCCTGAAGTATATCAGTCTCATCCCGCTAAGTAAGGTCAGTCCAGCCCAGAAACACCAGGCAATTCTCCTCTGAACAAGGAACATGACAACCCCAGATGATCGTTTCGGCCTCCTATGGGCCTCATCAGTGAGGTGCAGCCACATTCCTCTAAGCACACTGGGCAAGGAGTCCACGTCTATTAAACTTTCATGACTTAGATAGAGAATGTAATTTTAAAAACAAATGTCTAATTTACTTCCATCAAAAATGTACCCAGTCTTTTCTATGCACACTTTATAAGGCACCAGCTCCTATTGAGCATGTGAAAGAGTTCACAGTATATAGATACATGCATTTGTGATTGGCTGATGGCTGTCACAAGAAATAGAGGATACAGAAAAGTGGAAGTAACTTTGAAATTTGTCAGAAAAAAATTCTATTACTCATTTGAATTTAACACTAAGCGCCAAATGATCTAAAGCATTGGGGCCTATTTATCAAGCCATCAACTGCAAATACGCTGGAATTCCGCAGCGTAATTATGGCGAGTCTGATTCCCCTTATTTATCAAACCCTACAGACCGGCAAAAGTAGAATTTTGTGATGTAGCATACGATCCGCCAGTCTCAGTCCAACACAGATCGATGCTATCACTATCTGACTACTTTTTAAAGTTAACAAATTTCTACCAGGTACGCTCGGCACTATTCCGGCCCTGCGTACCTGGTTTTCAATCCACCACCCTGGAGGTGGCGAGGGAAAATCAAGAGAGCTCGCTTGCTCTCTGGGATTGACAGCCCCTTCAGTCGCGCGATTAGTCGTGCGAATGAAGGGGGGGGGGGCATTACACACTCTGATGAGTGTGTAATGATACATATGGACAAGTGGATCAACAGATCTGCTGCCCGTGTGTAGCGAAGGCGGGCGGACAGCTTCGCGAGTTGAGAAGCTGTCTGCCCGCCGCTTAGTACCCATTGGTTGGGTTACCTCTCTTTTGAACTAAATGTCACAGGTTAAAGGACCACCCACAGTAGTTAGTATTTTATTTTATTTATTTGTTATTTAACAAAGAACATTTAGTTGTATTTTAAAGTGTGTGAATAGTTTTGTTAGTTCACATTCTAATATTACAATATGCCCAATATTTGATAGAAAATGCTGTATTATCTCTTATTTTGGTATTAACAACACTCTGTTATTCAGACTCCTTACCTAACCGTTCTCTCACAATGATTCTTAACCAGTTTGCCAGGACACCCACACTGGGTCACATATTTATGCAGACATATTTTTAGACTTGTGCTAAAGCAAAACATTTTTCTTCAGAATCTTTCTAAATGATTATACATGGAAATTTGTTTCCTTAAATATTCGTTGGCTGCACTATTCAGTATTCGTTCAGTTTTAAAACGAATACTGAATATTTGTGGAACATTTACATTAGTTTTCATTGCGTCTAGCGTGCTGGAGAGCCACGTTAACCCCAATCTTTCTTCTATGAGCAAAATAATAGGACGCTCAGCACAGTGAATTCCAGGGTCTGCATTAAAGGGACCTTTTCCTTTAACGCAGGGCCCGGAGCTCTGTGAAGAACAAACAAGGTTAACGCGGCTCTCCAGCACCCTAGAGGTAAGTATTTAACACCTTAAAGGTAATTTAAAGAAAACTAATGAATAATGACAAATTTTGTCAGTATTTGTTTGGTTTCTGTAAATTTTGTTGATGCTTTCATTCAGATGCTTGTTTCGTGAAAACAAAAGGAATATCCCTGTTTCATTACAAATTTACAGTCATAACAAAACTAATGCACATCATGGTCTGTTTACAGAGGGTTGTGTCTCTAGGTGTTATTAAACTACAGCACTTAAAGGGATATTCCAGCCAAAATTGGAATCTATGTGGATGCATTTAAGTTTTGGATAGAAGCATTTTTGTAATATACATGTACTAGCAAAAATGCTTCTAATAAAAGCTATAGCGGTGTCAAAAGTGTATTTAAGTATGCACCGTGCACCAGCATTTTAAATCCAGCACTTGCTCAGAAAGCCTAAGGTGCTTGTACCATCTGGTAATGACTCAATGGGGCATATTTACAAGCTCCGAATGGAGCTTGATGCTCCATGTTTCTGGCGAGCCTGCAGTTATGAAGCAGCGGTCGCAAAGACCGCTGCTCCATAACCTGTCCGCCTGCTCTGAGCAGGCGGACAGACATCGCCGGAAATCAACCCCGATCAAGTACGATCGGGTTGATTGACACCTCCCTGCTGGCGGCCTATTGGCCGCGAGTCTGCAGGGGGTGGCGTTGCACAAGCAGCTCTTGTGAGCTGCTGGTGCAATGCTGAATACGGCGAGCGCATTGCCCGCCGTATTCAGCGAGGTCTGTCGGACCTGATCCGCTCTGTCGGATCAGGTCCGACAGACCTTGATAAATATGGGCCAATTTGTTAATTGCAGACATGATACAAGCCCCACTGGCACACTGATCAGCTGTAGTATTTAAAATGCTGGTGCACTGAGAATATCTAGCTATGCTTCACATGGACATGCAGAGAAATATGTTAACACTAAAACAGTGATAGCTTTTACTAGAAGCATTTATGTCAATACATGTATATTGCAAATATTTTTCTATTTAAAGATGTAAATAACCTATGTGCATTTACATTTTGACCGGAATGTCTCTTTAATTTATTTGTACTTCTGGAGTATGTAGTTAAGACTGTGGGATTGATGAAGACTGTGAATAGTGTGTGATAATTATGTAGACACTTCTAAATATATATTTTCAATACAATTAAATTGGGGTTCTATACATAACCAGTTGAGGCATAGGAACCCCTCCCTACCATCTGAACACCTTGCACAAAATCTATTTATCTAAAAACTTTTTTATAAATTACATATAGGCCTTGATGCTTTGGGTCTGTTAGCGATCATAGCCTGTGTATACTGGTAGATATGGATAGCTCTAGATCACACTGCCCCAAGGTGTATTCTGGAAGTAAAAAGCATATTTAATAGAATTCTATAAAGCAGATTATAAATTATTATTATTCTTTATTTATAAACAATAGATTGATAATAAAAATACAAACACAGATAAAAAGTACGTAAGACAATGATATATAAAATGCATGGCATATCCTATTGTTATAAGATTAGAATATGGTAACTATTATGGAAAGTACAAAATTCCAAATAAAAAGCACAATAGCGATCAAGCACCAGGGATTTTTGAAAATGTATTCCTATGAATATTAGCTGTGTGTAGTTTACTCTCTCTCTCTCTCTCTCTCTCTCTCTCTCTCTCTCTCTCTATATATATATATATATATATATATTGTTACAGTATGCAAACACATCATTATTAGAGTCTGGAACATGACCATGATAACAATAATATTCATTATCAAATGTGTATACATAACAAAAGTACAGGAGTAGAAATTACTTAGAATGCCCAACTTTATGTGCGTATTCTGCTTATTTCCAAATCTTTTTGGTTTTTCACTATCGCTTTTAGAATTGTTTTACACTTTTTGATCTGTTTGGTCTCTGCTTTATCAAAATCAATATCCTAAAGGTAGTTTAGTCCCAAGGAGAATAAAATAAAATATAATTTGTAAATAAGTAACTGTGGAATGAACAACTGTAGCCATATCCGCTTTTGGTTTTAAATTTTAAACAATTAAAGCATAGATTTTGCTTTATAAGGTGGGGAGTGACAGTGAGATTGATAGCTATGATTACGGCCTGACAGCCGAAATGCGTCAGCAGATCTCATGGACACTACCTACATCCAGTTTTGCTGTAAAGTGTGGCTTTTAATGGATAATTAAAAAAATAAGTTTTTATTTACCTTCCAGAGGTTTTCGTTTATCTTGTTGCTTTATTTATAAAGCGCCAAAAAAATTTCCAGCACTGTCCATGGGTACAAAAGATAATAATACAATAATGATACAATATTTTTTTAAAACACGGGACATAATTAATCAAGACAAATACAGGAGGTCCCTATTCCCATGGGAACTTACATTCTAGAAGGATAGGAGTTTGATAAACAGGAGGTGGGGACTGCAAAGCTAAGAATGATGTTAGTGCGGAGTTAGGTGAGGGCAACTATTAGGCAAGTGGAATTAATTTGTTACTGAGTTGGGTGATAGGCTTCACTGAACAAAAATCTGACAGCCAAGGAAGTGCATTCCAGAGGGTTGGTGCCACACAGGAAAAGTCCTGCAGTTCAGCATGGGAGGAGGTGATGTTAGAAGATGCAAGGAGCAGGTCGTTGTTAGACCTTAGGGGGTGGACTGGAGTATATTTGTTGATTATTGAGGACTGATAGGTGGGCAGCATTGGTAAGGGCTTTGTAGGTCAGGGTTAGAAATTTTAATTTAATTCTGCCGTGAATGGGGAGCCAGTAAAGGGACTTGCAGAAATGTGCAGCAGATACAGAGTGTCAGGAAATGTGGATTAGCCTGGTAGAGGCATTTAGGATGGATTGAAGAGGGGAGAGGTAGTAAAGAGGAAGGACAGTTAGTAGGTTATTACAGTAGTCATCAGGAAATTGCCAGGAAGTGGATTAGCTGCTTAGTGGTGTCAGCACTCAGAAACAGACACATTTTGGAGATATTGCGTAGATGTTTGCGGCAGTATGAAGAGAGCAATTGGATAGGGTTATGAAGGAAAGATTGGAGTCAAGTGTAACTCGGAGGCAGTGGACTTTACTTGGGTTGATGGAGAGATAGTGGTGTCGCCAGCAGTGATAGAAAAGTTGGAAACCGGAGTAGAGTTAGAAGAGGGGGGTTTGAAGGAGCTCAGTCTTGGACATGGTAATTTAGGTGGTGAGAGGCCATCCATGAAGAAATGCCAGATAAGCAATTGCTGACGTGAGAAAGGACAGAAGGAAAGAGAGCATGGGTGTAGAGGTAGATCTGAGTATCATCTGCATAGAGGTGATATTTGAAGCCATAGCTGTTAATGAGTTTACCCAGAGAAGAAGTATAAATAGAGAACAGTAGAGGACCCAGGACAGAGCCTTGAGGTACTTCAATAGACAGAGGCAATGAAGAGAAGGAGTCGGAAGCAAATGAGAAAGAAAAGGACCTGTTAGAGGGATAAGAGTGGATCTAATAGAAGGCAGTGTCACAGAGACCAAGACAGCTGAGAGTCTGTAGGAGGAGGGGATGATCAACTTTGTCAAACGCAGCAGAGAGGTCAAATAATATAAGTATAGAATAGTGACCATTGATTTTAGCAGAAAGAAGATTGTTAGTAACAGTGTTAAGGGCAGTCTCAGTTGAGTGTTGGGGATGGAAGCCAGATTGCAGGGGGTCAAGCAAAGAGTTGGAGGTCAGAAGCAGTGATATGGGGAGGGTTTTTTAGGATGGGGAGACATTTGCATGTTTGAAAGAAAATGGTAATGAACCGGTAGAAAGGGATACGTTGAATATGTGAGTAAGAGCTGGAGTGAGGGTGAAAGACAGAGAAGGTATTAGATGTAAAGCAATAGGGTCAAGCAAACAGGTAGTGAGGCAGGTGGAAGACAATTAAGAACTGGCTTCATTCTCAGTGGCTGGGGGGAGATGCAGAGAGGGAAGAGGGGGTGACCGGGGCTTGAGATGGAAGATTGCAGGCTTATGTTGAGATTTTGCTTCTGATGGTGTGCGTTTTGTTTAAAAAGTAGTCTGCCAGGTCTTAAGCACTAAAGGCAGATGAAGGGGTGGTACATGTGGGTAGAGGAGAGAGTTGGAAGTGGAGAAGAGTCATTTAGGGTTTGAGAAGTGAGTAGATATAAGAGAAGAAAAGTGGGTTTTCTTGGCTAAGTTTAGGGCAGAGGTGTAAGAATGAAGAATTAACTTATAGAGGATGAAATCAGGTTTAGAGCAAGATTTTCTCCAGGCATGCTCAGCAGTGCAGGAGCATGTTTGCAGGCAGCGTGTTTACTGAGAGTGCCAGTGCAGTAACTGATGACGTGGGTGATGGCGATGATTATTTACAAATTTATTTTTCATATGTATATATATCTTGTTTCCCAGTTCCAAAGCCATACAAAGAGTGCATGCTCAATAGTGCTTTACATAGCTCTGCTTTTTAAGACTCCCTTGTTCCTAAGAAAGAAACTAATATGTGAGTATATGGAAAGAAAAGATGGCACCCCATACACAGGAAAACTGTGTTTTAAACAAGTCTAAGTTTTAGAATATGAAAAGTTAAAAAACATGTACATAAATTGAACCCTGCAGGGCTGAAACCTTAGAGTTTGTTTGAATTTAAAAATCCCATGAAAAACAATGCACAAAAACATGTGCTCAGGGTGATTGGCAGGCCCTTTTCTCACGCTGTAGGTCTGCTGCCCAGAAGTATCATTAAACACTCGCTTGAGTGTGTAATGATACATCTGGGCAACGGACTCTGTACGTCCATGTGAAACGAGGGGATAGGTACTCAAGTTGAGAACCTTGTCCACACGGCCATTAGTACATGGGGCCCTTAGCATCAGTTGACCTAACCAAAATGCTGATGCTTAGCATTTTATACCTATATTGGTCAACACAAATTTTCAACTGAATCCGAGGAGATAATTTTTGTCACCTTGCGCCATCTTGCAATGTATGCAGATAATGAAAACTAAAATATTTAATCATAAAAATTTAAAATCAATTTTAAATTTACACAAAATTCAAATTTTACAGATGTGTGACAATATATGCAAATTCCTTCACCTGTCCAAACTAATATAGGGCAAGATTACAAGTGGAACAGTATTTTGAGGTCCCGCGTTAACTCCACTAGACCTTTTTGAGTCGGGTAGTGCTCTTATTACAGTTGAAAGTAAAAAAGTTTTTGCTCTTGCGCAAACCTGACACGCACAAAAAGCTGAACTTCGAATATCATGACCGTGTTAAGTATTCCCCCATAGAAGTCAATGGAGCAAGAAAAGTGGAAAAAAAACTAACACCCTTACTCGCTCTCAAAGCCGATTGCATTTTCTCAAGTGTCCCCTGTATTTTGCTCTCTCTCATTTCTCTTTTTTGCTCTCTCTCACCCTTCTCTTTTACTCTCTCACACCCATCTCTTTTGCTCTCTCTCACCCCTCTCATTTGCTATTTCACTCCTCTCTTTTGCTCTATATCTCTCCCCTTGTGCTGCTCACTTTCTCATGCAGACACTCAGACAGCCACGGCAGCTCCCACCCCTGTCACACTCAGACGCCGCCCCTTCATGCCCTTCAGGCCAGTTGGCTCCAACCCCTTCACGGATTAGGTGCCAGCAGCCAGCCGAGGTCAGTTTGTTGAAGGCCAGGTGTGTTTGTCCTTGTGCAGTCTCTACTGCGCATGAGAGCTTCAGACAAACACACTTGGCCTTTTATATTATAGTATATATATATATATATATATATATATATATATATATATATATATATATATATATACCTATACAGGGAGTGCAGAATTATTAGGCAAGTTGTATTTTTGAGGATTAATTTTATTATTGAACAATAATCATGTTCTCAATGAACCCAAAAAACTCATTAATATCAAAGCTGAAAAGTTTTGGAAGTAGTTTTTAGTTTGTTTTTAGTTATAGCTATTTTAGGGGGATATCTGTGTGTGCAGGTGACTATTACTGTTCATAATTATTAGGCAACTTAACAAAAAACAAATATATACCCATTTCAATTATTTATTTTTACCAGTGAAACCAATATAACATCTCAACATTCACAAATATACATTTCTGACATTCAAAAACAAAACAAAAACAAATCAGTGACCAATATAGCCACCTTTCTTTGCAAGGACACTCAAAAGCCTGCCATCCATGGATTCTGTCAGTGTTTTGATCTGTTCACCATCAACATTGCCTGCAGCAGCAACCACAGCCTCCCAGACACTGTTCAGAGAGGTGTACTGTTTTCCCTCCTTGTAAATCTCACATTTGATGATGGACCACAGGTTCTCAATGGGGTTCAGATCAGGTGAACAAGGAGGCCATGTCATTAGATTTTCTTCTTTTATACCCTTTCATGCCAGCCACGCTGTGGACTACTTGGACGCTTGTGATGGAGCATTGTCCTGCATGAAAATCATGTTTTTCTTGAAGGATGCAGACTTCTTCCTGTACCACTGCTTGAAGAAGGTGTCTTCCAGAAACTGGCAGTAGGACTGGGAGTTGAGCTTGACTCCATCCTCAACCCGAAAAGGCCCCACAAGCTCATCTTTGATGATACCAGCCCAAACCAGTACTCCACCTCCACCTTGCGGGCGTCTGAGTCAGACTGGAGCTCTCTGCCCTTTACCAATCCAGCCACGGGCCCATCCATCTGGCCCATCAAGACTCCCTCTCAATTCATCAGTCCATAAAACCTTAGAAAAATCAGTCTTGAGATATTTCTTGGCCCAGTCTTGACGTTTCAGCTTGTGTGTCTTGTTCAGTGGTGGTCGTCTTTCAGCCTTTCTTACCTTGGCCATGTCTCTGAGTATTGCACACCTTGTGCTTTTGGGCACTCCAGTGATGTTGCAGCTCTGAAATATGGCCAAACTGGTGGCAAGTGGCATCTTGGCAGCTGCACGCTTGACTTTTCTCAGTTCATGGGCAGTTATTTTGCGCCTTGGTTTTTCCACACGCTTCTTGCGACCCTGTTGACTATTTTGAATGAAACGCTTGATTGTTCGATGATCACGCTTCAGAAGCTTTGCAATTTTAAGAGTGCTGCATCCCTCTGCAAGATATCTCACTATTTTTGACTTTTCTGAGCCTGTCAATTCCTTCTTTTGACCCATTTTGCCAAAGGAAAGGAAGTTGCCTAATAATTATGCACACCTGATATAGGGTGTTGATGTCATTAGACCACACCCCTTCTCATTACAGAGATGCACATCACCTAATATGCTTAATTGGTAGTAGGCTTTCGAGCCTATACAGCTTGGAGTAAGACAACATGCATAAAGAGGATGATGTGGTCAAAATACTAATTTGCCTAATAATTCTGCACTCCCTGTATATATATATACCTATATATATATATATATATATATATATATATATATATATATATATATATGATGGTATATAGGTATAGATATATACAGATATATATAGGAATATCTATTTAAAAATACTTAGAACATATTCGTTTATGTGAATATATACAATACATAAATATGCATAAATATGCTTGTATATGTTCTCAGATACTCAACTACAAAGGGCTCCAATGCATATTATATATATATATATATATATATATATATATATATATATATATATATATATATATATATATATATATATATATATGTCAATGTATGTAAACATATGTATGTATGTATATGTGTATATATGTATATTGTTAAGATACCACAATAATCCTAGCTCATAACTTAGGACAGACAGTCAAATATATCCAAGGGGTAGTAATATTTTGAGCTTATCCTTCAATTTCATGTAAACAAAGCAGTATATACAAAAGAAGATATTCTCCTACAAGTGTTTATGAAAGTACCAGGTAATACATATAGGAAAGCTGCCTGAAGTTAAATGAGCTGCTGCTTCATGCACACTATAGAAAAATGAGGAAAAAGGAGAGGCGCTTGTGTGTACCGGTAAAGAACAGGTTAAAAAACCTAAAGTTCCCAATTCAGGGTACTCACATTTTTGTGGAGCACTCAGACAGTGATATTAGGTGCAGGCTTGGTATTTGGCAGCCACCCAGCTTACTGAGCTCCCCAATGCAGGAACAGGAACACTGGAACACAGGAGCTCTGAAACCCCAGGGGCTGGGTGTTCAGGAAAATCCACAGCTGACAGCTCCCAATGGGAGTGATTGGTAGATGGTGAATGGTAGAAAGGCAAGGAAAAGGTTCCAGTATAAAATAAAATGTATCTAAAATCACAATAAGATAAAAACAGGAACCATAAGGTAGGGTATGCTAGCAGCCCTCCTTATAAATGCAACACATTTCTCAGCACTTCACAACATTGTTTCATCAGGCATACAATACAAACTGTTAATGGGCTTTAAATACACCAACCTTACCAAACAATGGTGCAAGCAAATACAATCACCTAGGAACCGCCCCCTCAGAGGTAGGTTAACAGCAACTTAACCCTTCGTTTAGAGTGTATATTTAATTACCCTGCTTTCTTATATTGAACTTAAAATCAAACTTAAAAGCCTTATATACAGCTATGTAATTAAAAATCTAGTTTTAGATTCTGCATATGAAAGAGAGTGTATGTATACAAATGATCAAGGACATATATGGTGTGTATAAAGATTTTTCAATTATCGTCAAAAATAATGATGTTCCTTTAGAGTGTTATATGATCCTTATCAAAACAATACAAGCTTGTATGGTTTTTTTTTCCTACCTGTCCATTTTATTCATATACATATTAGGGATGGGCGAATGTGTACATTTCCAAATTCGAATGTTAGAACTAATGTTATTACTGAAATTCGAATTATAAATCCGAATGTTGATAAAAGCGAATTTTCTTAAAAATTCTATAATCAAATGCTATTTACAGTTTTCGAATGTCACTTTCGAATTCGAATGTTTATAATTATATTGAATGTCCACATTCGAAATTTCGAATTTAACATTCTATTTAACAAATACTATTCAGAAGTTCAATAGTTCATGAGGTAGGGAGGGAATCTAGTAAATTGTTACATAATAGATACAAATATATCATTTTGAATGTTTCTATATAGAATATTGCATAATTCGAATATTACATTTAAAGAAAGCATTAGAAATACTATTACAAACATATAAATTAAAATTTTTCGAATTTGAATATTGTATAATTTGCATATTACATTTAAAGAAAGCATTAGAAATACTATAACAAATATAAATTCAAATTTTTCTAAACAAATATTTTCGAATGTAATCGTAAAATTCGAAACCGAACATTCAAAAATCGAATGTTAGAATGTTATGTAAACATTCAAAATTCGATTCGAATGAACGAATGTGTTAAAATTCGTTTAATTTTTCAAATGTTGCAAAACATTCGCCCATCCCTAATACATATGTGTATTTATTTAAAAATGATTCGTTCTTTACTAATAATTTTTATCAATAGTGGGCGTAAAAGAGGGGGCGGGATTGACATCGCTATGTAGATGACCAATTACCTCGCCTGTAAAAAACCGGTCTAGTACAATTCAAGTAATTGCAGCAAGATACTGTGTAACAGGCGAGTGATGGGTCATGTGATTATGACGTAATTATGCGAAGTATGGAAGAGACGATAGAGAGCGTAACTGGGGGTATGACAAGACAGAGAAACTGTCGCTCAAAGAAAACACCCATTGCTCTGCTCCCATTGGCCCTTCTAATTTCGTCACTGAAGGTGTGAGGCATCATATTTCACTATGACTGAATGGTTAGCATATTGTTATTTGTCATAATGATGAGCGTGTTAATAAAAAGAAGCTGTGTCTCAAAAAATATTATTATAGAGCCTCTGTTTTGTCACAACTAGTACGAGCTCTTAAACTGTGTGCTTCACCCGGAAGTGTCACCTATATGTTAATAATGGTCATAATAATGTAATGATATAAAATAGAACAAATATAAATACGCAAACCTAATAATAGTGGACACCTCGTAATAACGTGAACAGTGTGAAAACTAACAGGGATTAATAATAATTGTTAGTTTTGGTGTGGTTAATGTTGGGAAAGTAGTAATGGGTGTGATGAAAAGGGGAATAAAGAAAATACGAGGATGTGCAGTCTATAATCAGCCTTATAAAAAATATATACATCCGAGCCACAGATAACTACATCGAATATTTTGGGTCTTCTGCCACAAGTGGGATACATCTAATTAGAGACTCAGTTGTATTCAGACACTCTCTCTATTCCTTGTTGTTTACTCTGTTGTATATCTACATCTTGTTATTTTTTTAAATGTGGTAGAGAGTTATCCATCTGCACATAATTTATATTACATATGTATAGAGATATATATAGATAAAATTTCTTTATTAAACCAAACCAAATTAGATAAGTCACACCATCTATGGTAGATTTGATTTTGGTCAGCAATTTTTGTATAACAATTTTGTTTACAATATATATATATATAGCGCCCCCTATTAGGAGTTTTTGTATTAGCAACTCCTTTGTCTTCATGCACACTATAGTGTGCGCCACTCCTCTCACTAATGCTGTGTACTCGACACTGCAGACAGCCCACTGCGTATGAGTTACTGCAGCAGAGATGACTCTTCTGTGTAGAGATGTGTGCTCTCTGTATTAGGGGATATTTAGGAGAGAAATCGCTCAATGCTCAACAAACCCCACTGGTTCCAGGTCTCAGATGTACCAGAGACCTCAGGGATCAAACCCAAACCCCTCCAGACTGAGGAATTTAAAACTTTAAAGTAGATTATATCGGGAGGTGCCCAGGCTAGTGGAGTAATGCAAGAACAAATAATAGTGAAGCCGGCACTTCTTCCATATCAAACATATGAACTTTATTGTCACATTAATAAAACCAAAATATAAGGGCAATAAAGTTTTATATTTAATAAGTGCCAGCTCCCCTATCATTTGTAAGGGCAATCACATGCTCTGTGACTGTTAATGCCTGGCACTCCATGTTTGTTTATCTGCTCCGGTGCAAGATGGATGACATGCCAGCAGGATCCTAAGCTGGACAAAGAGATTTGCACATTCGTAGGCCACAGAGAAGACAAAATGTACATGCGGGCCGCCATTACTGTTCTACCCAGGTAGAACAGCTTGATACGATATCCATAACAAGGATCCGGAAGTGTTTGGCAGGATAAAAGATTTTTTGGTAAAAATTCAAGTAAACAAAAAAAAAATTGCTTAAGGATGTTATTTGCAAAGTAAAACAAACTTTGTGACATAAAGATAGGTTTCCTATCCCTTTAATTAATTTTTGTGTATTTTCTTAAAAAAATACCGAAAGGTTAAACAGTAAAGACAATTTTTCACAGCCATCTTTGCTCATATTTACCAAGGGTGCCAATATTAGTGGAGGGCACTGCACATACATACACACACAAGCAAATAAACACACACATGTATAGACGCAGGCACAAAAACACACACACACATATATAGACACAGACACACAAACACACATACACAGGCACACATATGCACACAAATTCACCTATAGAGACACAGGCTCACAAACACAAACATATATATTCACAGGCTCACAAACACACACATAAATATACATACATACACACAGGAATATAAGCACACATATACACAAATACAATACAGACACAGGCACGGACACACACACACACACATACAATACATATACACAGGCACATAAACACACCATACACATACATACATGCACAGGAAAATAAACACACACATACACAGTCACACATGCACACAGATACACATATACAGACACAGGCACATAAAAACAAATACACATACATACACACACATAAAGGCACATATACACACAAATATGCATATTCAGACACACTCAGGCACAAAAACACATACACACATACACAAATACACATACATACACAGGCATATGAACACACACACAAATACACATACATACACACAAAGGCACACTACACATATACACACACAAGCACACAAACACACGCACAGAGGAGGCTCTAGAGTTAGGGAGGCTTTAGGCAAATTTAAAAAATTAGGCCTCTGAAAATGTTTATTACCTATTAAAATGTTCTTGCCTTATATACAATAGGTTTAACCCTATGTTTTAATTTATTTAGATAATGTATGTACTGGCATTCCATTGCACCAAATTTCTTAATGATACTGAAGAGATACAGGAAAAACATAATTTATGCTTACCTGATAAATGTATTTCTCTTGTAGTGTATCCAGTCCACGGATCATCCATTACTTATGGGATATTAACTCCTCCCCAACAGGAAGTGCAAGAGGATTCACCCAGCAGAGCTGCTATATAGCTCCTCCCCTAACTGCCATTACCAGTCATTCGACCGAAAACATGCAGAGAAAGGAAAACCATAGGGTGCAGTGGTGACTGTAGTTTAATGGAAAAATTACCTGCCTTAAAGTGACAGGGCGGGCCGTGGACTGGATACACTACAAGAGAAATAAATTTATCAGGTAAGCATAAATTATGTTTTCTCTTGTTAAGTGTATCCAGTCCACGGATCATCCATTACTTATGGGATACCAATACCAAAGCTAAAGTACACGGATGACGGGAGGGACAGGCAGGCTCTTTATACGGAAGGAACCACTGCCTGAAGAACCTTTCTCCCAAAAACAGCCTCCGAAGAAGCAAAAGTGTCAAATTTGTAAAATTTGGAAAAAGTATGAAGAGAAGACCAAGTTGCAGCCTTGCAAATCTGTTCAACAGAAGCCTCATTCTTAAAGGCCCAAGTGGAAGCCACAGCTCTAGTAGAATGTGCTGTAATTCTTTCAGGAGGCTGCTGTCCAGCAGTCTCATAGGCTAACCGTATTATGCTATGAAGCCAAAAGGAGAGAGAGGTAGCCGAAGCTTTTTGACCTCTCCTCTGACCAGAATAAACGACAAACAGGGAAGACGTTTGTCGAAAATCCTTAGTTGCCTGTAGATAAAATTTCAGGGCACGGACTACATCTAGATTGTGTAGCAGACGTTCCTTTTTCGAAGAAGGATTAGGACACAAAGATGGAACCACAATCTCTTGATTGATATTCCTGTTAGTGATCACCTTAGGTAGGAACCCAGGTTTAGTACGCAGAACTACCTTGTCTGAATGAAAAATCAGATAAGGAGAATCACAATGTAAGGCAGATAACTCAGAGACTCTTCAAGCCGAGGAAATCGCCATTAAAAACAGAACTTTCCAAGATAACAACTTGATATCAATGGAATGAAGGGGTTCAAACGGAACCCCCTGTAAAACATTAAGAACTAAGTTCAAACTCCATGGTGGAGCAACAGTTTTAAACACAGGCTTGATCCTAGCTAAAGCCTGACAAAAAGCTTGAACGTCCGGAACTTCTGACAGACGTTTGTGTAAAAGAATGGACAGAGCTGAAATCTGTCCCTTTAAGGAACTAGCGGATAAACCCTTTTCTAAACCTTCTTGTAGAAAAGACAATATCCTTGGAATCCTAACCTTACTCCATGAGTAACTCTTGGATTCGCACCAATATAAGTATTTGCGCCATATCTTATGGTAAATCTTTCTGGTAACAGGCTTCCTAGCCTGTATTTAAGGTATCAATAACTGACTCAGAAAAACCACGTTTTGATAAAATCAAGCGTTCAATTTCCAAGCAGTCAGCTTCAGAGAAATTAGATTTTGATGTTTGAAGGGACCCTGGATCAGAAGGTCCTGTTTCAGAGGTAGCGACCAAGGTGGACAGGATGACATGTCCACTAGATCTGCATACCAAGTCCTGCGTGGCCATGCAGGCGCTATTAGAATCACTGATGCTCTCTCCTGTTTGATTCTGGCAATCAATCGAGGAAGCATCGGGAAGGGTGGAAACACATAAGCCATCCCGAAGGTCCAAGGTGCTGTCAAAGCATCTATCAGAACCGCTCCCGGATCCCTGGATCTGGACCCGTAACGAGGAAGCTTGGCGTTCTGTCGAGACGCCATGAGATCTATCTCTGGTTTGCCCCAACGTCGAAGTATTTGGGCAAAGACCTCCGGATGAAGTTCCCACTCCCCCGGATGAAAAGTCTGACGACTTAAGAAATCCGCCTCCCAGTTCTCCACTCCCGGGATGTGGATTGCTGACAGGTGGCAAGAGTGAGACTCTGCCCAGCGAATTATCTTTGATACTTCCATCATTGCTAGGGAGCTTCTTGTCCCTCCCTGATGGTTGATGTAAGCTACGTTGTCCGACTGAAACCTGATGAACCCCCGAGTTGTTAACTGGGGCCAAGCCAGAAGGGCATTGAGAACTGCTCTCAATTCCAGAATGTTTATTGGTAGGAGACTCTCCTCCTGATTCCATTGTCCCTGAGCCTTCAGAGAATTCCAGACAGCGCCCCAACCTAGTAGGCTGGCGTCTGTTGTTACAATTGTCCAGTCCGGCCTGCTGAATGGCATCCCCCTGGACAGATGTGGCCGAGAAAGCCACCATAGAAGAGAATTTCTGGTCTCTTGATCCAGATTCAGAGTAGGGGACAAGTCTGAGTAATCCCCATTCCACTGACTTAGCATGCACAATTGCAGCGGTCTGAGATGTAGGCGTGCAAAGGGTACTATGTCCATTGCTGCTACCATTAAGCCGAACACCTCCATGCATTGAGCTACTGACAGGTGTTGAATGGAATGAAGGACACGGCATGCATTTTGAAGCTTTGTTAACCTGTCTTCTGTCAGGTAAATCTTCATTTCTACAGAATCTATAAGAGTCCCCAAGAAGGGAACTCTTGTGAGTGGAAAGAGAGAACTCTTCTTTTCGTTCACCTTCCATCCATGCAACCTTAGAAATGCCAGTACTAACTCTGTATGAGACTTGGCAGTTTGAAAGCTTGAAGTTTGTATCAGAATGTCGTCTAGGTACGGAGCTACCGCAATTCCTCGCGGTCTTAGTACCGCCAGAAGAGCACCCAGAACCTTTGTGAAGATTCTCGGAGCCGTAGCCAATCCGAATGGAAGAGCTACAAACTGGTAATGCCTGTCTAGAAAGGCAAACCTTAGATACCGGTAAAGATCTTTGTGAATCGGTATGTGAAGGTAAGCATCCTTTAAATCCACTGTGGTCATGTACTGACCCTTTTGGATCATGGGTAAAATTGTCCGAATAGTTTCCATTTTGAACGATGGAACTCTTAGGAATTTGTTTAGGATCTTTAAATCCAAGATTGGCCTGAAAGTTCCCTCTTTTTTGGGAACCACAAACAGATTTGAGTAAAACCCTTGTCCTTGTTCCGACCGCGGAACCGGATGGATCACTCCCATTAATAAAAGATCTTGTACGCAGCGTAGAAACGCCTCTTTCTTTATTTGGTTTGTTGACAACCTTGACAGATGAAATCTCCCTCTTGGGGGAGATAATTTGAAGTCTAGAAGGTATCCCTGAGATATGATCTCTAACGCCCAGGGATCCTGGACATCTCTTGCCCAAGCCTGGGCGAAGAGAGAAAGTCTGCCCCCCACTAGATCCGTTCCCGGATCGGGGGCCCTCGATTCATGCTGTCTTAGGGGCAGCAGCAGGTTTCCTGGCCTGCTTGCCCTTGTTCCAGGACTGGTTAGGTCTCCAGCCTTGTCTGTAGCGAGCAACAGCTCCTTCCTGTTTTGGTGCAGAGGAAGTTGATGCTGCTCCTGCTTTGAAATTACGAAAGGAACGAAAATTAGACTGTCTAGCCTTAGGTTTGGCTCTGTCTTGAGGCAGGGCATGGCCTTTACCTCCTGTAATGTCAGCGATAATTTCTTTCAACCCGGGCCCGAATAAGGTCTGCCCTTTGAAAGGTATATTAAGCAATTTAGATTTAGAAGTAACGTCAGCTGACCAGGATTTTAGCCACAGTGCTCTGCGTGCCTGAATGGCGAATCCGGAATTCTTAGCCGTAAGTTTAGTTAAATGTACTACGGCATCTGAAATAAATGAGTTAGCTAACTTAAGGGCTTTAAGCTTGTGTGTAATCTCATCTAATGGAGCTGATTCAAGTGTCTCTTCCAGAGACTCAAACCAAAATGCTGCTGCAGCCGTGACAGGCGCAATGCATGCAAGAGGTTGCAATATAAAACCTTGTTGAACAAACATTTTCTTAAGGTAACCCTCTAACTTTTTATCCATTGGATCTGAAAAGGCACAGCTATCCTCCACCGGGATAGTGGTACGCTTAGCTAAAGTAGAAACTGCTCCCTCCACCTTAGGGACCGTTTGCCATAAGTCCCGTGTGGTGGCGTCTATTGGAAACATCTTTCTAAATATCAGAGGGGGTGAGAACGGCACACCGGGTCTATCCCACTCCTTAGTAACAATTTCAGTAAGTCTCTTAGGTATAGGAAAAACGTCAGTACTCGCCGGTACCGCAAAATATTTATCCAACCTACACATTTTCTCTGGTATTGCAACTGTGTTACAATCATTCAGAGCCGCTAACACCTCCCCTAGTAATACACGGAGGTTTTCCAGCTTAAATTTTAAATTTGAAATATCTGAATCCAGTTTGTTTGGATCAGAACCGTCACCCGCAGAATGAAGCTCTCCGTCCTCATGTTCTGCAAATTGTGACGCAGTGTCTGACATGGCCCTAATATTATCAGCGCACTCTGTTCTCACCCCAGAGTGATCACGCTTACCTCTTAGTTCTGGTAATTTAGCCAAAACTTCAGTCATAACAGTAGCCATATCCTGTAATGTGATTTGTAATGGCCGCCCAGATGTACTCGGCGCTACAATATCACGCACCTCCCGAGCGGGAGATGCAGGTACTGACACGTGAGGCGAGTTAGTCGGCATAACTCTCCCCTCGTTGTTTGGTGAAATATGTTCAATTTGTACAGATTGACTTTTATTTAAAGTAGCATCAATACAATTAGTACATAAATTTCTATTGGGCTCCACTTTGGCTTTAGCACATATAGCACAGATATCTTCCTCTGAATCAGACATGTTTAACACACTAGCAAATAAACTAGCAACTTGGAAATACTTTTCAAGTAATTTACTATAATATGAAAACGTACTGTGCCTATAAGAAGCACAGAAAAAGTTATGACAGTTGAAAATTAATAAACTGAAACGTTATAGCATCAAATCTTTGTAAAAAACACAATTTTAGCAAAGGATTGCTCCCATTAGCAAAGGATAACTAACCCTGATAGCTAACAGTGAGAGAGATCAGTAAACTGTCATAAATTAAATGACTGCCAAGTGGAAAAAAATAGTGCCCAAAACATTTTTTCACCCAGTACCTCAGAAAATTAAACGATTTTACATGCCAGCAAAAAAAGTTTAACATTAATAAATTGAGTGTTATTAAAAAGCCTGTTGCTAGTCCCTGCAAATTAGGCTAAAGTTGTATGCATACAGTATAATTCCAGTGAAGTGCCATTCCCCAGAATACTGAAGTGTAAAATATACATACATGACAGCCTGATACCAGTTGCTGCTACTGCATTTAAGGCTGAGTTTACATTATATCGGTATGGCAGAATTTTCTCATCAATTCCATTGTCAGAAAATAATAAGCTGCTACATACCTCTTTGCAGATTAATCTGCCCGCTGTCCCCTGATCTGAAGTTTACCTCTCCTCAGATGGCCGAGAAACAGCAATATGATCTTAACTACTCCGGCTAAAATCATAGAAAAACTCAGGTAGATTCTTCTTCAAATTCTACCAGAGAAGGAATAACACACTCCGGTGCTATTATAAAATAACAAACTTTTGATTGAAGGTATGAAACTAAGTATAATCACCACAGTCCTCTCACACATCCTATCTATTCGTTGGGTGCAAGAGAATGACTGGTAATGGCAGTTAGGGGAGGAGCTATATAGCAGCTCTGCTGGGTGAATCCTCTTGCACTTCCTGTTGGGGAGGAGTTAATATCCCATAAGTAATGGATGATCCGTGGACTGGATACACTTAACAAGAGAAAAAGGTGAAAGAGCAAGGAGGGAATAGAAAGAGGGGGGAGAAGAGAGACAGTAAATAGAGGGGACGGGGAGTGAGAGGGGTAAAAAGAGAGAAAACTAAGAGAAAAAGGAGGGTAAAAGAGGAGAGAGAAAAGGGAGAAAAAGTAAAAGAGAGATACAAGAAGGGAAAAAGTAGAGTGTGGAGATAGTATACTGAGAGTGGCTATAGAAGAGAGATAAAGGGAGAGTGGGAGAGACAAAGATCAGATATAGGGCTAAATTATAAGTGGCGCACTGTTGCGCAAGCAATAAAAAAAAAACAAGGGGAAAAAAAGGCCTGCAAAGGGCTTTAACATAGAGAAAGATACATACATACATGTCTAAATATGTATGTGTAGTGCACATGAAAACTATCTTAAGGCGCGTTATTGAAATATTAAATATAAACTGTTTAAAAAATTGAATAACAATTATTAAACATTATTAAACATAGACCAAAAATATAGATATAGCATATTGTAAGGATTATTTAGAATATTTTACAGTATGTTAAATAAAGTTTAATAATTATTTTAATATTTTATATTTATTATTTCAATAACACGCCTTTAAGATTACAAAATGTTCATGTGCACTAACCCAACCTCATTAAAAGGACATATTATGCTATGTGAAGAACATTGGACTGTGAAATATTAATATTCAGCGCTGCGGAATCTGTTGGGCGCTCTACAAATACCTAATAATAATAATAATAATAATAATAATAATAATTATTGTTGGGTTTAGTGCTCTGTTGATTGTCACAATATTTTTCTACGCATGCAAAAAATCTCTGTCTAGCAAACTTAACATGCAAGCGCTAAATAGTGCTCCACTCGGAATTTAGCCCATAGTGGAAAAAGTGATAGCAAGGATGGAGAGAGAAGATATAGTTGAATAGAGAGAAGGGAAAAAGAGTGAAAACAAAGAAAGGAGAGAGGAGGTCGGAGACAAAGAGAAAAAGTTAAGAAGGGGGAGTGTAGAGAGAGGTGGTGAGAGGGGTGGATAAAAGAGAATGGAGTGAAGAGAAATATTGAGGGAGAGAGTAGAGGGAAAGATGGAAAAGAGAGTGAAGAGAGAGTGGAATGAAGAGTGAGAGAAGAGAGATAAAAGAAGGGAGGACATGAGAGAGAAGAGAGTAAAGAGAGGGAGAGATAAGAGGAAGAGATGGGAGTGGGGGAGAGTCAGTATAAGAAATGTCACTAGCAGCTTATCACCTCTGATTGCAAAGTGGTTAAAACCATGCATTTTGCTGGGGGTAATACATTTGGTCCCATTCACTGATGCCCACCTGACCAACTGGCTAACATCCAATAGTGTCAGTAATGCACACCACCTGGCCTTGTTGCTTGCATAACACTTAATGTAAGACTTATTATCATGGAAACATGGAGATTGATACATAATTAAAATAAAAAAACATTTGACAACTTAATATTGCACACATAAACACACAAATATACACAAATATACACATGCACAAATAGACATATAAAGTCTACACAACATACTTAAGGTTAGTGCTTGAGGACATGAAATAAAAACAATACATTTTAATTGAAACCTACACAAACTGCAAACTTACATTCAGCAATAACATTCACAAAATACACACTTGTAAATCAGTTATCAGACATAACTTCACATTGCTAGCACTGCCATAATATTTTAATATTTTTCCTCACTACTGCTGCTCCGCCCACTTAGTCTCTCAGACTCACAGCTACTCAGTATTTATCGTAGCAGCAGGTCTAAGCAGAAGTGAGTTTAGGAAGTGAGTTTTTAGCTCCTTGCTTTACTGAAGCTGCTGAATTAAACACTAGATCCTCCCACCTCCTCTCTCTAAAACCTGCAGGGTACAGGATTACAACATGAATATTAGAACTACACATGTAGTGTGCTAGAGGTACTCTTAGTGATACAATAAAAAAATAGCATACTTTCTTTAATTTTATAATCAGCTCCATCCATGCTTAATAATAGCTCAGTCAGACTGGGCCTCTCCCAGCCCTAGGGCCCCAGTGCACTGGAATCGCCTGCACCTGCTGTAAGTCTGCCCCTGATTGGGGCTATTGTATATAAGTATGTTTTTTGTTTTATTTTGGTGTGTTGTATGCTGTTCTTTAGAGGCACTGCCATCATACAGTAAATACGTAGATAATTGCCATAAGGAAACAAGCTAGAAGTTAACTGGAAAATATGCTAAAAAATTAATATTTCATAGATCCACCTGGTTTCAAATTTTCTCAATTCTTTTAAAGTTGTTGTAAACGCTCCCCTTTTAATCAGATCTGGAATGTTTATCATATTTTAGATGGAGTTTAATTAATCAGCTGTATCGAAGATGCGCTGAAACGTACTTTTTAATGTAGATATGAAATTCAAATGCCCCACGCTCCGCCCCCACTTTAAAAGTACATTTTTCATTGAGCTAAATGTTTGAATTGCTGTCTCCCTATATGGAACTTTTGTTAAAGCAAGAGCACTGATTGGACAACAATTCAAACATCTAGCTCACAGAAAAAGTTACTTTTGAAGTGGGTGGCCGTGTGCAGGGTATTTGAATTTCATAACTACAATTGCACAACTTCATTACAACTGATGAATTAAACCCCATATAAAATATCACAACAGTCTGGATCTCATTTTAAAAAGGGGAGAGTTTACCATCTCTTTAACTTCTGATGGGGATTATTCCTGGTGGAACCCATCTACTACACAGATTTTTAAACTTGCAGGGTCATGTCCGTGGGTACATCTAAAATGTTCAGACATGCTATGCATCTTAAAACTAGTTTTTATATTTTCTACATGCTTGTAGAAGTGTCTCTTTATTTTCCTTTTCATTCTATCCACATAAATCATGTCACATTTATATGTCAAAGCATATACTACAAAAAAAGGGAACCTTTTACCATCAGAACCAAGGGACAACCATGGGTACTATACTAATATATATGGCTTTATTTGAAGAAACTAAAATCTGGCTTAGGAACCCTTTCAGTGATAACATCATCAAATATTATTAATTACATAATTATAGTGTGGATAGAAGCACTAGAATTTATTGAGCATATAAATAACACATTTCATTTAAAATTCACAGGGATATAGCATTGGAGGCCATCTAGTAATGACTCAGTTTGTTAATTGCTGACATGATATAAGCCTCTCTGGCTCTCTGAGCAGCTGTAGTATTTAAAATGCTGGTGCACTGAGAATATCTAGCTATGCTTCACATGCCTGTGCAGAGAAAAAAGTCAACACTATCTGTGATAACTTTTACTGGAAGCATTGTTGCCAATGCATCTATATTGCAAATATGTTTCTGTTCAAAGACATATTTCATCTATCTGCATTTAAATTTTGACTGGAATGTCCCTTTTATTTCATAAGTTTAATATCTTTCATTGTATTTCTAATAGTGTGCTCTGCTTTGGTAGCGCTGAAGGGCATTTGGTGGACACTAGAAATTACAATCTTTAAACCAGAATATGTTTTTATCAGCTGCAACTGGCAACTTTACTGAGAAGTCACGTTAGCATATCTAATAAAATAACAAGGGGTGTAACATTAGATGGTTGTTAGGAGTTCTGGTAATTTAAAAGGGATTTAAGCATGACACTTTAACATTTTAACATTTGCCATAAAATGCAGATTGTAAGAAATGATAGTTGTATATCAGCAATCTCACCCGTTCAAGAATATCGTTTGGTAACCACACACCTTTAAATAAGATGTGATTTGATAAGTTTATACAATTATGTGGTTTTGGTTCCTGCAAATAAAGTGTTGCAAATGTTTAAAAAATATGGGTCAAAGAATTTAAGTTTGCTTGAGACGTATAATTTATAATGATACTTGAAATCCAACCTCACTAAGGGCGACTCAAGAAACTAATACGTCAGTTATCATTATTCTTTAGATAATTTCTAAAATATTTAACATTTTAGAATTGTAACACTTAAAGTATTTATATTTCCATTCTATTACTTTATCCAAATTCCAATTACTACTGGTTTCAATATAAAGGTTTTCATTTTATATAGTTCCTGGGATTTTATTTATAGGAGGGTTCTATTGACTATCTTTATTTCAGTTTTTTTAAATAAATCACTTAATGTTATATATTTTATTTTCACAAATGCAATGGTTGATTTTGATCTTGTAGATTGTTTTTATGGGTCTCAGATATGCCTTTTTTTATATCGGAACAATCACAATGTAAACAATAGCACCATTTTTGTATTAAAAAAGGATCGGAAAAGATATTGGAAAAGTCACACTTACAATGCATGGAAAGCATTAATTCTGACAATCACAATCCCTCCAACCACAAATTATAAACTAAACATTTAAAATAAAATGGACACATTGAATACAGCAGCCAAATGGCATTTTTTACATGTTTGCAAGTAGTCTAAGATGATGTGAAATAATTGTATTATGTTAGCATGTGTAATACGCTCTGAAATGGCCACATATTTAGATGCATATATGAATAAATAGTCTAGTTTCATTAAATCTCATCATTTAGGGGTTTTATGATAAACTGTAAAAATCCTAATACAGAAGATGATATTAAAGGGACAGTCTACACCAGAATTGTTATTGTTTGAAAAGATAGATAATCCCTTTATTACCCATTCCCTAGTTTTACATTACCAACACAGTTATGTAAATACACTTTTTACCTCTGTGATTATCTTGTATCTAAGCCTCTACAAACTTCCCCCTTATTTCAGTTCTTTTGACAGACATCCATTTTAGCAAATCAGAGCTTGCTCACTGGAACGCCACATGTGTGAGCACAGTGTTATCTATATGACAAATGTGAACTAACACCCTCTAGTGGTGAAAAACTGTCAAAATGCCCTGAGAGAAGAGGCGGCCTTCAAGGGCTTAGACATTAGCTTAGGAACCTCCTAGGTTTAGCTTTCAACTAAGAATACCAAGAGAACAAAGCAAAATTGGTGATAAAAGCAAATTGGAAAATTGTTTAAAATTACATTCTCTATGAATCATGAAAGTTTATTTTGGACTAGACTGTCCCTTTAAGTTGCAGTCTCTTTCTTCTTATTGAAAATAATTTTCTGCAGTTTTCCTCTTGATTTTAGATGAATAGCTGTAGTCATCAATAGTAAGCAAAAACATCTTCCTTCGGTTAGGACCAAGTTCAATTCTTGTGCCTAAAAAAGAGGGAGGTTATTTTTTGGAGATTAAAAGAAGCCATATTGTGATCATATTTTTTATAATGTATGGTACCATTTGACTTGGTGCAAAGTGTAAATGTTCTTTTTAGTTAAACTGACTATGGTTGCCAATGGCTTTAGGTTCCTGAATATAACCTTTACATCCTTTATTTTAAGTTAGCTGTATATCAGATACATCTAACTTTGAAGTCTCTGGCTATATGATAATCTAATCCTATTATATTTAATTATTTAGTATTTAATTCCATCTGCTTTCTTTTCTGCATTAACGTTTTGTATTCATGATGAAAGTCAAAATTAAACTTAGTTATTTCAGTTATCTAATTTGTAGAGGCAAACATGGTGATAGATTCCAATATTATTGTTTATCACACTCAAAAACAATTTTCAGGCTAAAATGGCAGGTGACAAATGACTGTGATGGCTTCAAATGAGAAACTATGAATACCAGCGTAGGCATATTTTCAGCATGACTGCAATCTTTCCTTTAGTTTATATTTATATATTTATATCTCTATTACACTCTGTTGTTAAATGTTTTTATACGTGTTTGCACCACATATGGGCGCACTTCCATTGAGCCGTAAAAAATGGAGCTGAAAGTTACCGAAGTGGCCAACAGCTAAATTTACTTTATGGCTCCATTTAAGTACCAGGTTTCCATTGAAATATTTTGAGCATTGCGTGCAGTCGCTTTTGTGTAGGTGTAAGTTAACGTGTTAACGCTTCCATCTGATGTCGGATTTCTTGAAAATAAAGTTAGTTGCTATGGTAACCTGACCTTACAGTATAAAATATATGTTTAACTTCTGCACTCCTTACCTGTGATCAACTCTGAAGAGAAACAAAAACAAATATGCACTTATTCATAATACATATTATTTTAACAATAAGCAAATACTATTTTTTTATAATTATATTTTCTACTTTATTAATATATGTAATATGTATTGCTGCCCTAGGCATAGCTCTAATTTGAATTTTGTAGATATGTGCTTGCATATATTTTTATATGTATACACATGCTGATATTTCCATAAGAACATAAGTGCAGCTGTTCCTATAAATGGGAAAACAATAAGTATTAGATATTACACTTTTTTTCTGTATTGAGATGCTTGAATTCATTGTAAGTTTTAAAATTTCAATAGAAAATCAGTCTCAAAAAGCTCCTGTTGCCTGTTTTACACCTATTTGAGCTTGGTGTAATTTTTTTTTAATGTATCGACAGCCTCCGAAAGGGTATTAACGGTTTGAGCTTTCATTGGATACCTGGTATGTTAACTCTTAACATTTTCTATTACTTTTTATGAGATACAAAAATATTGAGGTATAACGCACCATCGGAAGCAGTCGATAAACTAAATTGCTTCTGACAGCATATTTACCGATTTGCTATCTTGCGCAAACCTAATTACAGCTTCATAGAATCGAGCCCTTTGTGAATTGAAACTAGTTTAAAATTTAACATTTTTCAGAACCATATTTTAGATCCCAAAAGAGAAATTTTCAGTTTTTATTTTTCTGTTTAATCATTTTTTACAATTTGAATAATATAATTGTTCACTCTAAAACCGATAAAAGATTTTCTTTGCTGCTAAAAAATATGTTTACAAATAACTGCTCATAGTTACATAAAAAAATGGAATTTATTTTTGTATTGATCAGTATTCTTCAGCAATGTAAAAACAAATAGCTAAAAGGCATTTGAGAATTACATCTTATTTTTTTGTATAAGTCTTTCTAAAAGAATATCTTGGCAACTAAGAGTAATACTGATGAATTTCAAACATAAAGGCACTTTATCTTATGAAAGTACAAACACATACTGACCTGCGTTTCTTTGACTCATCCTTGTGTTTCTAGACTTTTCAACAAACTGACAAGTGTTTTTACAGTAATTCAATGTATAACTGAACATGGTATTTCTTTTTCATTAAATACAGTATTTTATTGTAATGTTCCTGGCTAAAAATTCACCATATTATTAAATAGAAATACTCTGTGTTTGATGAGCAATGTTACATAACTCCACATTGTCAAAGGAGATAAATAGCATGAGATACCATCAGCGATGAGAATCAAAGAAGCTGTCTACCTTTGATTACTGATGTGAATCTGTTGTTCTGCAAGTGTATGATACAATAAATTGTTTACATTCAAATTCTTTGTTGCGTGCATTAAATCTTCTGTAGCTGCCAGTTCCTAAAGCTTAGTCTGTCAGCTGGCAGACACAGAGGTGCTTGTGTTCTATTTGATTGAGGTAATTAACATCCAAAACTGTCAGAAGGCGACAGCAAGCAGAGAGTTCTTGCCCTTAGGTCACAGCCGATACACAGCAGCTTGCTCCTGATTTAACAATACAACCAATAATGCCAGTAATAACAATGCTTTCTCCTTTGTCAAAGACAAAAACTGAACTAATTATATGATTTAGAAACTTTAAAAAAAAAATCAATAAAAGCAAAATAAATAAAATCCTACTTTATCTGCTAAGAGTATTACAGAGAACTCATTTCAAATACTTTACTAAGAATGTTGTATTTCAGCTGTGATCCTTTTACTTTGGTCTAAATAACAAGTCCCAACAAACTTTCAAGTGGACCTCTTATCATGTCTGAACTTCACAACAAAAATAAATATTAGTGTTTGCCCACATACCACAAATACAAGTGAAGGTGAGGGAATATATACACTATTTCTAGAATGGTGATTCATATGAATATGTAGTGTAAGTTGCTTATAGCTTAACATCATGATAAACACTCAATTAGTCTAATATGCATGCAAGTGCAGAAATAATGCAGAATGCAGGTTCTGGTGCAACATAATAATTTGGCTAAAAGCTTACAAATGTCCTTAATTTTTTCATGGACTGTCCCTCCAGATGGCTTTCCCATAATATTTATGTTCTGATTTCTGCAGAATGCAGGAATACCCAAATGCAAATTTGGTACACAAGCCATTGCCCCCAGACCAACTGGCTTCTCCAGACCAACTGGCTACCCAAAGGCCTTGTCCCAAATTCCCTCTAGGGACTCCCAAACGCTGATGTGGTAAAGATATTGTTTAGAGGCACGTTAATTTAAAGGTACATGTAAGTTAAACACAGTTTTCTCTTGGATTATTTTGTTAAATTGTAGCATCTTATTGTGAGAGCATACTGAGGTAGCCTCAGAAGCATGAATGTAGCTTAAGCATTATAAGTATAACATTGTTGCAAACACAGCTGTCATACATTACTCAAGACACATGAATTTTATAGCAAAATGTTACATTAATTGGAGTAGCTTTGTTATTCCAGTGATTTAGATACAAAAGTATCAAGAGTATTGTATTAAGGAATTATACTTTTTCATTGGACTAACTTCACATTTAAAAAAGACAAACTTACAACCTAAGGAAGGGAGGAAGCTTGAAAGATTGTCTTTTTTTAAAATGAGTAGTTAGTCCAGTAAAAAGTGTCATTGCTTAATGCAATACTTTGTTATTTGTGTAACAAAGTTTACATAGAGAAAAAGGGTAATAATTTTGAGACGTAATAGTGCACATACTTTTTACGTTTCTCTATAAAATTATAATCTATTTATTTTCTTATTTTATTTCATTGATACACATTAAAAAAAAAAACTATACAGTTCCATTCAGCTCTACTTTTAACTCTATGGCCGCTATTTACCAAAGTCTGGCGGACCTGATCTGACAGTGCAGATCAGGTCCGCCAGACCTTGCTGAATACGGAGAGCAATACGCTCTCCATATTCAGCATTGCACCAGCAGCTCAAAAGAGCTGCTGGTGCAACGCCGCCCCCTGCAGACTCGTGGCCAATGGGCCGCCAGCAGGTAGGTGTCAATCAAAACGATCGTACTCGATCGGGTTGAATTCCGGTGATGTCTGTCCGCCTGCTCAGAGCAGGCGGACAGGTTATGGAGCAGCGGTCTTTGTGACCTCTGCTTCATAACTGCTGTTTCTGGCGAGCCTGCAGGAGCTTGATAAATGGGCCCCTATGAAAATATGCAGTATCTCTAAATACAACTTCTATATCTATTTACTTTTGTGATTTGAGTGTTTTCAGATATATAACCCACATTTTATAAAATCGCAAACACAAAAGAAGAGAGAGCGCAGCCACGACTCACGGTAAAAGTTTTTAATATATCCTTACTTCGCAAACAAACATATTGCACTTACAAACGTTTCAATAAAAACAGGCGTCTCTTGGTTCACTTTAATCATCAGTTACTGTGGTACGGTTAATCCGTCCTTTTCAGCTGTGTGCGTTCACTCCTTGAAGTCCCCCAAGTTACGCTCCTTCCAATTGCTTTTCTCTTTGTAGCGGTGCTTTTTCCTGACTATCCTTTTTGTGCCGTCTACGCGTTTCTTCCGTCTTCTGCGGACTTTCTCAAGACTCTTTGGCAGTGTGTAAGATGTTCGTGGGGATCCACGATTTAAAAGTCCGTTACTCCTCCCTTCTCCAATGACGTGGCCCAATTGGCTCTTTAGAAATTCCAACGCCCACTTGCACAGTTCATCGGGCAATTGTGTGGAAGAAAGGTCACAGTGTTATTATCTTCCTATCTCGTGCATGTCATTTCCTTACATTTACCTCACGCATATATAGCGCTACAATGTACCTCTAACATATATGTTAAGAAACCCATAAAACATGTTACGATAAATTGCATATAATTAAAACACTTCTAAAACCTAATGTTATACATTTGTATCTACATTTAATCTATTTAAAACAGCAGCATGAAATTCCCTATTGATTTACCTATGCAACTATACTCGATGTTTGAATGTTAAAATTCTAGTGTATAGACCCTAGCTATCATACAGATTCTACCTATATAAATCATCTATTTTAGAAAAGGGTAATTGATCTTTCTTATAACATAAAGGCTTGGAGATCCAAGTCAATATTTAACCCCTTTGGAGCCAGACTTTCTAATATGTGAATCCATTTAGTTTCCTTCTTTCTTAATATAGTTAATCTTTGATGTGGATTCGAATCTATGGGCACTATTTCTAAAATGCTTATCTTTAGACTAGTGGGATCTTGTCTATGGTGGGTTCTGAAGTGTCTAATATGTGAATCCATTTAGTTTCCTTCTTTCTTAATATAGTTAATCTTTGATGTGGATTCCAAAAACTTCCAAACTCAAACAAGATTTGGAAGATTACAAAAATGATAGGGTGTACAATTATAATAAGCCTAGGAGTTACAAGAATTACAATAAAATGGGTAATCACATTAATAAAGGGCAGTTACAACAGAGAAATGACCATAAGGATCCAATGAATGGAAACGAACGGGTGCGAGTTGATCATGATAACAAATCAGAAAGAAGTATAGATAAACACGAAGCAACTAGTTCAGCATTCCAAAATCATAATAAGGAGAATAAGGGAGCCAGACCTAAAGAACATCAATATGGGCAAAATAGGAGTCAACAATATGGGAACTTTAAACCAAAAGATTCTTATCCCCCACAGAAAATAGAGAAACCAAAACAACAGTATCAAGGGGACAGATATGCAGAAAGTCATAATCAGCATAATTATTATAATCAATATGATATGCATAGAGGTAATAGTAGTCCAAAGAGACAAAACGAACAAAGACATAATGAATGGAAGGAAAGTAATTTTTTATACCAGGGGACAACATCCAGACCACCTTGGAAACCAATGGGGGGGTGGGAAGAACCAATAGTAACAAACAGGGAGAACAGGAAGAGACAAAGAGAGGGAAGAGATTGGGAACTAAACGAGGAAAGAGAGGTGGCCAACGAGCCAAAGAATACATATATGTTAGAGGTACATTGTAGCGCTATATATGCGTGAGGTAGATGTAAGGAAATGACATGCACGAGATAGGAAGATAATAACACTGTGACCTTTCTTCCACACAATTGCCCAATGAACTGTGCAAGTGGGCGTAGGAATTTCTAAAGAGCCAATTGGGCCACGTCATTGGAGAAGGGAGGAGTAACGGACTTTTAAATCGTGGATCCCCGCGAACATCTTACACACTGCCAAAGAGTCTTGAGAAAGTCCGCAGAAGACGGAAGAAATGCGTAGACGGCACAAAAAGGATAGTCAGGAAAAAGCACCACTACAAAGAGAAAAGCAATTGGAAGGAGCGTAACTTGGGGGACTTCAAGGAGTGAACGCACACAGCTGAAAAGGACGGATTAACCGTACCACAGTAACTGACGATTAAAGTGAACCAAGAGACGCCTGTTTTTATTGAAACGTTTGTAAGTGCAATATGTTTGTTTGCGAAGTAAGGATATATTAAAAACTTTTACCGTGAGTCGTGGCTGCGCTCTCTCTTCTTTTGTGTTTGCAGTTCTTTTCCAGTCTGATACACTCCTTAGTGTTCAGTGAATCGAGCAGCAGCACCACACTTACAAGAATACAGAGGAGAGGTGAACGAAGAGGAACAAAAAGAGGTTTCCGCAGATTGGAATTTTTTTTCTACCATACTCCCTGAGACATTAAGGTAACACAGATTAATACAAGAAAACCCGATAATATACATACATATTTTTTATGTGGGGGTATTTATCTCATTAATTTTGGACAAGTACTTGCATTAAAGAGCTATCGTACAGTAAAGATTATGTATTGAATAATTTTTAATAGGTTGAAGATAGTGGCAATTGATATTGATTTTTAATAAAATTATTCAGGGTACTGTTAGCGCTGTTTTTAGAAATTGTGTTAGTGACATTTTATAAAATGTTTAACCCTATTATGGGGCTAGATTACAGTTGGAGCGCAACTCTCCGTGCACTCGCATTCGGGCAAAAATGTGCCTTTTCAGCGCACGTTAAATACCCTTGATATTAAAAGGTTAAAGTAAATTCTTATGCTCAGGCGCAATCACGATTTGTGTTTTGGTAAACACTGCTTAGGAAAAGCTTGTGTTAAAATATGCACAAACCTAAAAAGTGGCACGAAACATAAAAAATACATGTCACAGTACCGTAACACTAATATTAGCACTGCCTGGTTAAAACTACTGATTAAACATATCACATTCAAAAGTTATAAGGGCACAAAGTTATGCGATGTGAGGTAAAAAGGGCAGAAAGTGCATTTACATAGGGATCCATAGAAACAAATGTATAATGATACAATGATGTGTATATATATATGTATAGGAATTTATATGTATTTATGTATTTATATGTGTACACTGTCAGAAAAAAGGGTACGGTTGGGGTCCGTTTGTGAACACTTAGGGTACAATTGATGTGGTTGTACCCTCAATGGATCATAATCACACCTTAAGGAACTAATATGTACCATTTATTGGTAAATAAGGTACAGATATGTTTCCAATTGTCAAAGGGTCCATGTCTGTACCATTTAATCCCCCCCAAAAAAGGTACAATCACTTGTGTGACTAAAAGGTTGAGGGGGACGGGTGCTTCAAGGCCGCCAAACCCTGCAATCCATATCATTTGTGCACCTCAATTATTCATATTCACATAACTGGCAGTCACCCAAAATTAATGCAACATACATGTTGTACAGCAAAATCATAATGTTAAATTGTTGTTAGTAATATGCAAAAAGCGGGCAAACAAAAAAAATACCTTAATAACCCATATATTCAATGATACTTTGTTGCTGGTTCTAAATAGAAAACAAGCACTTAACATTTTAATGTTTATATTTAGAGCTTCAAGATGTTAACTCTTAAACATAAAAAAATGTATTAATTAAAATTACAAAGAATATTTTTTGTTTTAAACTCTATAAAATAAACAAGAGCTGTTTAAGAACCAGTTTTAAAAAATAAAAAAATAAAATTGTAACCGTTCCCCAGTCACATAAATGGACATTGTGTAACACACCATAGCGCCATCTGTTGGTTGAAAGTTCCTTGAAATGTGTAACACAGCTCCATCTATTGGTAGCAGGTTCATCACCAAAATGTGTATTGGGGAAATAGACTAATTTGCATATATTTTGCATAGAGGGACAATTCAATGTATGGTTGTGAATTTTATCGTTTATCCCTCCCCCAAATCCCCCTTCTTTTTGTTAGAGTTATATTTCACTATTATGTTGTTTTCCATATGTTTTCTATATATTTATGTTTTATGTGGCATGTCACCCTAAATTAAATGGGGGTGTGTTTAGAGTCTAGTAAAGAGTGATATAAAACACATTGAGTAGTTCTTTTTGGAACTGGTTGTTTATTCTGGTTCAGGTGGTTCTGTAGCAGTCTTTGGATTTGCTATATGGCTACAGTATCCAAACCTTTTTAAAACTGCAGTGTGGCTATTGTAATATTGTCTGAAATAGTACACATTGAATGAATGCATATTTGAATGTTGTATAATAAATTTAATGAAACAGCATTTGTAATATGCTGTGTTGATGAGTACAAATTTGCCATCATGAGGTACAAAGGGCTTGTCACTGGTGCAGTACCCTTAAAAGGCCAGGTTTGCACCATTTTTTAAGGCTACATTATGGTACCATAGCACTGAGGTCCAATCTAGTCACCAAAGGTACATATTTGCCTTTGAAAGGTACAATCTGCAAGGGTACTAATTTGGACCCATGTTAAAGAGTACAGCGGGTGTACCTTTGAGGGTACTGCCCCAGTGAAAAGCTGTTGTACCTCTAAAGGTACAATTTTTGCACATCTTTTCTGACAGTGTATATAGGTATTTACATACATAATACGCATATAAATACAGATATACATATGTATAGAAATACATACATATACCTCAATGCAATCCTATAATTTTTACTTGCGACTTTTAATATGTTCAAAACGGGACACGTGCATTAAAATAGAATTGAGCGCAAAAAACTTGCCTGCGGAAGCAAAAATATGTGCCTCACCTCTAATCTAGCCCTATATGAGTCTACAGGTGTGTAGTATCTACATTTAATTATTTGGTGCCAGATTTCTTTCTTTTTCTTATCTTTTCTGTCTTTCTTTTTTTTTTAAGAATAGATATAGAAGGTTTTTACTAGATAAAAGGATATTTACAATGATATTTTTTAAACTGTAATGGAAATATTTATTTAATGTACACTATGGGGGGTAGTTATCAAGCCGTCAACCTCAAATACGCTGGAATTCCGCAGCGTATTTGTGACGAGGCTGATTCGCCTTAGTTATCAAAGGCTCGAGACCGGCAAAAGTAGAATTTTGTGACGTAGACTTCGATCCGCCGGACTAAGTCCGACACAGATCGATTCTTACGTCACTCCAGATGTTCCGCACACAAGTGCGGCACAATCTCACTACTTTTGCTAGTTATCAAATGACTAGCAGGTACGCTCGGCACTTTTACGGCCCAGCATACCTGGTTTTCAAATCGCCACCCCTGGAGGCGGCGGATCCCATAGGAATCAATGAGAGTCTGACCATAGCGAAAGTACAAGTTCGCTGCTGCCAGACATCCCATTGATTCCTATGGGAGATGTCTACACCTAACACCCTAACATGTACCCCGAGTCTAAACACCTCTAATCTGTCCCCCCCTATACCGCCGCAACTAAATAAAGTTATTCCCCCCCTAAACCACCGCTCCTGGAGCCCACCGCAAGCTACTCTATACATATTAATCCCTAAACCGCCGCTCCAGGAGCCCACCGCAACTATAATAAATGTATTAACCCCTAAACCGCCGCTCCCTGAACCCGCCGCAACCTATATTAAATGTATTAACCCCTATCCTGCCCCCCCTACACCGTCGCCACCTATAATAAATTTATTAACCCCTAATCTGCCCCCCCTACACCGTCGCCACCTATAATAAATTTATTAACCCCTAATCTGCCCCCCTACACCGTCGCCACCTATAATAAATTTATTAACCCCTATCCTGCCCCCCACTACGCCGCCGCCACTGTAATAAAATTATTAATCCCTAAACCTAAGTCTAACACTAACCCTAACGCCCCCCTAACTTAAATATTAATTAAATAAATCTAAATAATATTTTTATTATTAACTAAATTAATCCTATTTAAAACTAAATACTTACCTTTAAAATAAACCCTAATATAGCTACAATATAAATAATAATTATATTGTAGCTATCTTAGGATTTATTTTTATTTTACAGGCAACTTTCAATTTATTTTAACTAGGTACAATAGCTATTAAATAGTTATTAACTATTTAATAGCTTACCTAGCTAAAATAAACAGAAATTTACCTGTAAAATAAATCCTAACCTAAGTTACAATTACACCTAACACTACACTATACTTTAATAAATTATTCCTATTTAAAACTAAATACTTACCTGTAAAATAAACCCTAATATAGCTACAATATAAATAATAATTATATTGTAGCTATCTTAGGATTTATATTTATTTTACAGGTAACTTTGTATTTATTTTAGCTAGGTAGAATAGTTATTAAATAGTTATTAACTATTTAATAACTACCTAGCTAAAAGAAATACAAAATTACCTGTAAAATAAATCCTAACCTAAGTTACAATTAAACCTAATGCTACACTATCATTACATTAATTAAATAAACTACCTACAAATAACTACAATTAAATACAATTACATAAACTAACTAAAGTACAAAAAATAAAAAAAGCTAAGTTACAAAAAATAAAAAAATAAGTTACAAACATTTTAAAAATATTACAACAATTTTAAGCTACTTACACCTAATCTAAGCCCCCTAATAAAATAACAAACCCCCCCAAAATAAAAAAATGCCCTACCCTATTCTAAATTAAATAAAGTTCAAAGCTCTTTTACCTTACCAGCCCTTAAAAGGGCCATTTGTGGGGGCATGCCCCAAAAAGTTCAGCTCTTTTGCCTGTAAAAGAAAAATACAACCCCCCCAACATTAAAACCAACCACCCACATACCCCTAATCTAACCCAAACCCCCCTTACAAAAACCTAACACTAATCCCCTGAAGATCATCCTACCTTGAGTCGTCTTCACTCAGCCGAGCAGCGATGGAACCGAAGTGGACATCCGGAGCAGAAGAAGTTAATCCTCCAAGCGGCGCTGAAGAAATCTTCCATCCGATGAAGTCATCATCCAGGCGGCGCTGAAGAAGTCTTCGATCCGTGCGATGTCATCTTCCAAGAGGCGCTGAAGAAGTCTTCTCTCCGGGCGATGTCATCTTCCAAGCCGGGTCTTGAATCTTTCTCCCGCCGACGCGGAACCTCATTCTTCACCGACGGACTACGACGAATGAAGGCTCCTTTAAGGGACGTCATCCAAGATGGCGTCCCCTCAATTCCGATTGGCTGATAGTATTCTATCAGCCAATCGGAATTAAGGTACGAAAAATCTGATTGGCTGATGGAATCAGCCAATCAGATTGAGCTCGCATTCTATTGGCTGATCTATTGGCTGATCTATTGGCTCATCGAAACAGCCAATAGAATGCGAGCTCAATCTGATTGGCTGATTCCATCATTCGTTGTACCAATGAATAAATGTTGTATTGTACACGGCTAAAGGCACCAAAAACATTTTTTGTACAGTGGTCAGATATACAAACCAAGCAAGTGAAAAAGCACTAGAAGTTAAAAATCCAGAAACAAGAGAACCAAAAAAAGTAAATCACAAATACTGCAGTATTGTAGCAATACAGAGACAACGAAATATGTATCACAGGTATATGTAATAGAATCACTTAGTAAATATATTAATAAATACAGCCCTTCTGTATCTAGCTGTCCATATCAGCAGACCACAGTTATCTTTCTAAGGAGTTGTTGTTTACTTCTCTTTATGATACAGAAAAAGGGAGTGCCTACAAAAGGCTAAAGTGAATATATTCACATGTATACACATATCTATATTATAATTGCGTTTGTAATGTCCGTCGCCGTCGGCAGTTGCGCACGCATCCTCAATGGAATGTTGGCAGCGCGAGGCAGCCAACAGAATGTTGGCTGCGCATGCAGCCAAAAGAATTCACCTGGATGCAGCGAAGCATCCAGGTGAATTAACCCCTAAACCGCAAAACCCCCACATCACAATAAACCTAATTACCCTATTAACCCCTAAACCGCAAAATCTCCACATTGCAATAAACCTATTTACCCTATTAACCCCTAAACTGCAAAACCCCCACTTTGCAATAAACCTAATTACCCTCTTAACCCCTAAACCGCAAAATCCCCACATCGCAATAAACATAATTAACCTATTAACCCTTAAACCGCAAAACACCCACATCACAATGAACCTATTTACCCTATTAACCCCTAAACCGCAAAACCCCCACATCGCAATAAACCTAATTAACCTATTAACCCCTTAAACCACCAAATCCCACAACGCAAAAAACTAATTAAATTACTAAGCCCCTAACCTAACACCCCCTAACTTAACACCCCCTAAATTAACACAAATGACCTAAACTAAAAAATACTAAAGTTACAAAAAATAAAAAGCTAAGATTACAAAAATAAAAAGGCTAACAATACAAAAAATAAAAAAAAACAAATTACCAAAGTTTACAAAATTAAACCTAATCCCTATGAAAATAAAAAAGCCCCCGACAAAATAAAAACATCCCCTACTCTACGAATAAACTGCAAGTAGCCCCTAAAAGGGCTTTTTGCAGGGCATTGCCCCAAGATAAACAGCTCTTTTACATTAAAAATACACAACGTCCCCCTAAAAGTAAAACCCCCCACCCAGCAAACCTCTTAAAATAAAAAACCTAACACTAAAAAACCTAAACTACCCATTGCCCTGAAAAGGGCATTTGTTGGGCATTGCCCTTTAAAGGGCATTTAGCTCTTTTACAAAATGCCCACCCTAATCTAAATATTTTTTTTTTTAAAAAACCCTAAGTCTAATCCCCAGGTTGGTACTCACCATTCCTGAAGTCCGGCGGAGAAGGTCCTGTCCCATGCGGTGAAGTCTCCTTCCAAGCGGCGACCTCTTCTTTCTTCTTCATGGGAAAAATCCAGCGTGGAGATGAAGACCAGCGACCCTGGAACTGAAGACTGGTGACCGCGGAGCGTGGAGGATCCTCTTCAAACAATTGCCGCCGTACACTGGATAGTGAATTCAAGATACGCGATTAAAGATGGCGTCCCTTGCATTCCTAATGGCTGATTTAATTCTTCAAATTCAAATCGGCCAATAGGATGAGAGCTACTCAAATCCTATTGGCTTTTCAAATCAGCCAATAGGATGAGAGCTACTAAAATTCTATTGGCTGATTTGAATAATAATAATATGAACAACTGTCTCAATACCATTGTTAGCCTTTTCTATGGTGATTTACCACCTGGGTGCAGCTTTTTAGCCCAGTAATGCTTTTCACAGAATAGAACTTTCTTGTAGTATATCAGTCTGATCCCGCCTATTACGGTCAGTCCAGCGCCGAAATACCAGGCAATTCCTCTCTGAACAAGGAAAACAGCAACCCCAGACAATCGTTTCTGGTTTCATTGGGCCTCGTCAGTGAGTATAGCAGTATTCCTCTAAGCACACTGAGCAAGGAGTCCATGTCTGGTTGTCCCTTTTTCCAATAGGGAGACTAAATACATACAGAGAGAAGTGCACTCACAGGAATGAACAACTGTCTCAATACCATTGTTAGCCTGTTCTATGGTGATTTACCACCTGGGTGCAGCTTTTTAGCCTGTAGTATATCAGTCTAATCCCACCTATTACGGTCAGTCCAGCGTCAAAATACCAGGCAATTCCTCTCTGAACAAGAAACACAGCAACCCCAGATGATAGTTTTGGCCTTCATTGGGCTTGTCAGTGAGGTATAGCAGTATTCCTCTAAGCACACTGATCAAGGAGTCCATGTCTGGCTGCCCCTTTTTCCCATAGGGAGACTAAATTCATACAGAGAGAAGTGCACTCACAGGAATGAACAACTGTCTCAATACCATTGTTAGCCTGTTCTATGGCGATTTACCACCTGGGTGCAGCTTTTTAGCCCAGTAATGCTTTTCACAGAGTAGAACTTTCCTGTAGTATATCAGTCTGATCCCGCCTATTACGGTTAGTCCAGCTCCAATATACCAGGCAATTCCTCTCTGAACAAGGAACACAGCAACCCCAGCCAATTGTTTTGACCTTCATTGGGCCTCATCAGTGAGGTGTAGCAGTATTCCTCTAAGCACACTGAGCAGGGAGAACACGTCTGGTATCCCCTTTTTCCCATAGGGAGACTAAATACATACAGAGAAAAGTGCACTCACAGGAACGAACAAACAGCTCAATACCATTGTTACACCTAGATTTAGAGTTCTGCCTTAGCCTTAAAAAGCAGCGTTAAGGGGTCCTAACACTGCTTTATAATGCCTGCTGGAATTTAGAGTCAGGCAGGTACAGGTGTACCGCTCACTTTTTTTCCGCGACTCGAGGCCACCGCAAATCCCCTTACGTCAATTGCGTATCCTATCTTTTTAATGGGATTTGCCTAACGCTGGTATTACAAGTCTTGGAGAAAGTGAGCGGTACAGCCTCTACCGCCAAGTCTCCTACCGCATAAAAAAGTCAGTAGTTAAGAGTTTTATGGGTTAACGCCGGAACATAAAGCTCTTAACTACAGTGCTACAAAGTACACTAACACCCATAAACTACCTATTAACCCCTAAACCAAGGCCCCCCCCACATCGCAAACACTGTAATAAAATTATTTAACCCCTAATCTGCCGCTCCGGACACCGCCGCAACCTACATTATAGCTATGAACCCCTAATCTGCTGTCTCTAACATCGCCGACACCTATATTATATTTATTAACCTCTAATCTGTCCCCCCCCAACGTCGCCACCACCTACCTACACTTATTAACCCCTAATCTGCTGACCGGACATCGCCGCCACTATAATAAATGTATTAACCCCTAAACAGCAGCACTCCCGCCTCGCAAACACTATAATAAATTTTATTAACCCCTAATCTGCCCTCCCTAACATCGCCGCCACCTACCTACAATTATTAACCCCTAATCTCCCGCCCCAACGTTGCCGCTACTATAATAAAGTTATTAACCCCTAAACCTAAGTCTAACCCTAACACCCCCCCTAAGTTAAATATAATTTAAATAAAACTAAATAAAATTACTATAATTAAATAAATTAATCCTATTTAAAACTAAATACTTACCTATAAAATAAACCCTAATATAGCTACAATATAACTATTAGTTACATTGTAGCTATTTTAGGATTTATATTTATTTTACAGGCAACCTTGTATTTATTTTAACTAGGTACAATAGCTATTACATAGTTATTAACTATTTAATAGCTACCTAGTTAAAATAATTACAAAATTACCTGTAAAATAAATCCTAACCAAAGTTACAAATACACCTAACACTACACTATCAATAAATTAATTAAATACATTAACTACAATTATCTAAAATAAAATACAATTAAATAAACTTAACTATAATACAAAAAAACCACTAAATTACAAAAAATAAAAAAATATTACAAGAATTTTAATCTAATTACACCTAATCTAAGCCTCCTAATAAAATTAAAAAGCCCACCAAAATAATAAAATGCCCTACCCTAAACTAAATTACAAAGTAATCAGCTCTTTTACCAGCCCTTAAAAGGGCTTTTTGCGGGGCATTGCCCCAAAGTAATCAGCTCTTTTACCTGTAAAAAAAATACAATCCCCCCCAACATTACAACCCACCACCCACACAACCCTACTCTAAAAACCACCCGATCCCCCCTTAAAAAAACCCTAACACTACCCCATTGAAGATCACCCTACATTTAGCCGTCTTCAGCCAGCCGGCCACCGATGGGACAGAAGAGGACATCCGGACCGGCAGAAGTCTTCATCCAGGCGGCATCTTCTATCTTCATCCTTCTGGAGCAGAGCGGAGCCATCTTCTATCCAGCCGACGCGGAGCCATCCTCTTCTTCCGACGGACTAACGACGAATGAAGGTTCCTTTAAATGACGTCATCCAAGATGGCGTCCCTCAAATTACGATTGGCTGATAGGATTCTATCAGCCAATCGGAATTAAGGTAGGAAAAATCTGATTGGTTGATTTAATCAGCCAATCGTATTGAAGTTCAATACGATTGGCTGATTGGATGAGCCAGTAGAATTGACCTCGCATTCTATTGGCTGATCCAATCAGCCAATCGGATTGAACTTCAATCCGATTGGCTGATTAAATCAACCAATCAGGTTTTTCCTACCTTAATTTTCCATACCGCAGATCCCCTTACGTCAATTGTGTATCCTATCTTTTCAATGGGATCTTTCTAACGCCGGTATTTAAGAGTCTTGGCTGAAGTGAGCGTTAGAAATCTAACGACAAGACTCCAGCCGCAGAAAAAAGTCAGGAGTTTCAGAGCTTTTTGGGCTAACGCCGGTTCATTAGGCTCTTAACTACTGTGCTGCAAAGTACCCTAACACCCATAAACTACCTATGTACCCCTAAACCGAGGTCCCCCCACATCGCCGCCACTCTATTAAATTTTTTTAACCCCTAATCTGCCGACCGCACACCGCCACCACCTACATTATCCCTATGTACCCCTAATCTGCTGCCCCTAACATCGCCGACACCTACATAATATTTATTAACCCCTAATCTGCCCCCCAATGTCACCGCTACCTTACCTACACTTATTAACCGCTAATCTGCCAACCGGACCTCACCGCTACTATAATAAATGTATTAACCCCTAAAGCTAAGTCTAACCCTAACCCTAACACCCCCCTAAGTTAAATATAATTTAAATCTAACGAAATAAAATAATTCTTATTAAATAAATTAATCCTATTTAAAGCTAAATACTTATCTGTAAAATAAACCCTAATATAGCTACAATATAAATAATAATTATATTGTAGCTATTTTAGGATTAATATTTATTTTACAGGCAACTTTGTATTTATTTAACCAAGTACAATAGCTATTAAATAGTTAATAACTATTTAATAGTTACCTAGTTAAAATAATTACAAAATTACCTGTAAAATAAATCCTAACCTAAGTTACAATTAAACCTAACACTACACTATCAATAAATTAATTAAATAAACTACCTACAATTATCTACAATTAAATACTATCTACAATTATCTACAATTAAATCAACTAAACTAAATTACAAAAACAAACAAACACTAAATTACAAAAAAAACAAACACTAAATTACTAAAAATAAAAAAAGATTACAAGAATTTTAAACTAATTACACCTACTCTAAGCCCCCTAAAAATATAACAAAGCCCCTCAAAATAAAAAAAATGCCCTACCCTATTCTAAAATAAAAAGTTAACAGCTCTTTTACCTTACCAGCCCTTAAAAGGGCCTTTTGCGGGGCATGCCCCAAAGAAAACAGCTCTTTCGCATTTAAATAAACATACAATACCCCCCAACATTAAAACCCACCACCCACATACCCCTAATCTAACCCAAACCCCCCTTAAAAAACCTAACACTAAGCCCCTGAAGATCTTCCTACCTTATCTTCACCACGCCGGGTATCACCGATCCATCCAGAAGAGGGTCCGAAGTCTTCATCCCATCCGGCAAGAAGAGGTCCAGAAGAGGCTCCGAAGTCTTCATCCTATCCGGCAAGAAGAGGGCATCCGGACCAGTAGACATCTTCATCCAGGAGGCATCTTCTATCTTCTTCCATCCGGCGCAGAGCAGGACCATCTTGAAGCAGCCTAACACTACCCCATTGAAGATCACCCTACCTTTAGCCGTCTTCAGCCAGCCGGCCACCGATGGGACAGAAGAGGACATCCGGACCGGCAGAAGTCTTCATCCAGGCGGCATCTTCTATCTTCATCCTTCTGGAG